>NC_050072.1:60824265-60896765 GCF_009764565.3 Dermochelys coriacea | reverse complement strand
AAATTATCTTTTGCTTACTATGCACCAGGCTAGAAAATATTTTAAAAGAACATTAATGCATAGTAATTCATGTCAAGAATTTGGTTTTGTTATGGTTCATCCTAAATATTTTAACTCAATTCTTATAATACCCTTTGCTGCAGGTAATAAGAAAATAAACCTGGCAAAGAACTTGTCATGCAAATTTACTCATGATCATAATCTTTTGAAAATATACAGCTCTTCTGAACAATATTGTTTTTGATCAAAAACTTTAAAAAGTTAAATAGTTCTTCTAGAACAAACGAAAACTGTTGGTAATATATCTTTATTCCTGAAATTAACAAATTATAACATCAAAAACTTGCTAGTGAGGTATGTAGTAGGTCATTTGCTGCTGCAGGCATTTTCTCTCCCTTCAGGATGTGCTTGTTTAGTTTCTCTCACTTTCTGCCTGTGGCACAGTATGGTGAAATTCAGACATGTTCTTCTCCTCTAAAGAATCTCTAGGGCGGAGGATAACTTGTACAAAATTAATAAATGGTGTTGCTTTTTTCATTATCACCTACCAGTGCAATTTGCTATGTGTTCCCTTTGGAAAAAAATTGGGTTTCATAGGATACGTATATTAGAGAAATTAATGCTACTGCTTGAAATTTGAACAAGGGAAGTACAGTGAAAATATGTCATTAAGAGCCCCAGACAATAATTTCATAGGATTTTTTCTTTAAGGATTTTGCATGTCAGAAACAAGAAACAAGAAAACGGAAGTATAATACTGAAATCTACTATGTTAGTTAAATGAAAAATTGTTGAAAATATTACTAATTTTTAAACACTTGAAAGTATGACAGCTTTAATGTTTACTCTCCAATCTGGGGGACGTAAGACTTTATTTCCTTTTTTCTCAACAACATCTAGAGAAGGAAGAGAAAAGTTTGTTTGGGATATTCGGTTTGATTTTTTTATTTTTATATTTTTATGGTCCAGGTGTACTGTATTGCTTATTCACAACATTTGTTGTACCATATTGCAGAAATAATCCTCTTAGGAAAGGGAAAAATTGGCATGGATTTCTTAACTTGTTATAGTGTATGCTACATAAAGCCCCAATCTGTATAACGCTAAAGGCAGTGAGACTTCAGGTTGCTATGGAGGGAAGAATAGATAATGGAACTGGGGTGTAAATAATTGTTGATATATGATGGAAAACAACTTGAAGCTTCATTACAGTTTTTTGGATAGTGATTTGTTTTAATTGCTCTTCTTTCTATGAGAAAACTTGTTAGGGTTGTAGTACACAGCAATGGTATGCTCTTATTAACAAGACTTGAAGAATTAAAGTCTTTTTAAAGTGGTAACCCATTAAATAAAAAGAACAAGTAGTCCTTGTGGCACCTTAGAGACTAACAAATTTATTTGGGCATAAGCTTTCGTGGGCTAGAACCCACTTCATCAGATGCATTAAATGTTATAATTTGCCTTAATGTTTGTGTTAAGTCATTTACTGTCATCTTTGACTTGGCTGTGCGCAAAAAAAGAAAGGAGGGAAAAAAAGTACATATGATATTTTGGCTAATAGGTTAATATTTTTTTTAAACTACAAATATTTTGAGAACTGCAGACAGCAAATCTGCCTGGTGCTTCAGTGCACAGGTGATTGAACTTGTGTTGACCCTCTGTAACTGAAATTGTGTTTTGAATCCCAACTCTTACTCCAGCTTTGGGAGTAGCATGATTTGGAATGAGTTCCTGAATGTTGATCACACTAGGCTTTTCCAGGAAGTATAAAAACTACTCACGTGGAATATGTATCTTCCACATCATGCATGGTTGAGATCAAAGTTGTAGGATTTCCAAGATTTGACATTCGTGTTTCATGGAAGTTTTTTTTTACCATGTATCTTGATTTTAGCTGTCTGTTGCACTAATATTTGACAATTAAAGATAAAAATAAGTGATTCTAGAACTCCATTTTAATGGATAGCTCATGTTTATTATTGTACAAACAGAAATATTGAAAACATTTAGTTACTCACAACTAAGTTATCGTTTATTAATTAATGAATAGCTTATGCCGAATAAAACTTGTACTGGCTATGATTATGTAAATAGAGTCAGCCAAGCGTCATTAATTTAAAATCAATTACTGAAATTTTGGTCATAATATTTTGGTTTCTATTGCCTTTCTAATCACCCTGGTGATAGTACTATATTTATTTTACTTTGAATCAGATGCCTCCTCTCTATGATTATATCTCTGTTCAGCTACGTCTGATTCTTATTTACCACTTTTAACATATCACATTGTTTGTTTGTTCACCTTTTCTAGTTATGTTGTCTTGGAAGTCTTTTTTGTAAATATCTTTTATTGTCTGAAAAGAAGCTTTATGTAAAACTGGGAGTGGAGGAAGAGAGAGCAGTCTCATTAAGGGGCATATGCAGGAGTCCATCTGGGTTGGTAAAATATCCTTCCTCCCAGTGGAAAAACGAACTTGAATTATTTTCCCAGTGGAAATGTAGCTCAAACTTCTACACTGAAAAATATCAGATTTTTCAAGTGCACTTTTATATAGAATTTCACAATAATTCTAATATAGAAAAATCTGTAAGCAACAGAGACTCTAGACATAAATATCTGTTACTTTGTGCTATATCTGCCAATTTCTTCTAATTAGCGGTTTGCAAAGATGTTCATTATATTTTTATTTTTATGGATTTATTGTTCATCATTAAGAACTTGATACAGCAGAATTTTCCGCAAAGTAATTCAGCCATTCTTGTGGTGGTTATGGTGCAATCATTTTTAATTTACAGATAGGCAAAGATATTTTCTCCCCAGTTCTTATCCTTATCATCATCATCATCATCATCACCACAGTAGAGTTAGTATCTTGCAAGATGACATTTGTGTATACAGAGATAAATGAATGTTAAGTACCTAAAATATTCATACATTTTTAACTTTATAATGTTAACGTTTTACGTAAGGTGTTCAACTAAAATGTGAGTCACTTTCTTATACTTTTGTATTTGGATTCATATTTGACTTCTATCTTTGGGAAATGTTGGTTTGCACAGCAGTGAAAAAAGTACCATTTCAAGTTACTGTTTTCTTTGAACCTGGTAATTGCATTAAAAAGAATTATAGTGACTTTTCCTTAATGTCAATATTTCAAAATGTCTTACCAAGTTAACTTTTGTGTTATGATTTAGCTTAACATTAGTGGTGTTTATTTTTTCTTCCAGACATGCTTGTTGGAAGGCTTCTAAGCAAGGAGCTCATTAAGAATAGGCAGTAATTCTGTGGGTTTAAAAAAAAAAGGGGGGGGGAGGAATTCATAAGAATGGCGGTTGATGTGATCTTATAAAAACAACATATAAACTGAAGATCTATTGCTGTACCATGTGCTCAGTTAGATGAAATCTGGCTACTGCTCCTGAATAACCAAGTACAGGATCAGTATAAAATATATGAGAGATTTAGTGGGATAAAATTCATCCTATATAATGTGGAGGTACCATTCCTAGCTCTATCTTATTAGGGTTTTTTAAGCTCTAGATCCACATAAAAATTGGGGATTGAAATAGAAAGTATCAAATTTAGTTGAACCTTCACTTTTTAATGCTCTCAAGTATGGTAATAACATTAACACACTTTTCCTTGTTTTTGTAAATTCTGTGATTTGTCACAGATATAATTAGTGTCTTTGGTAATAGATCTACTTTTAATATTTTAAATAAACTTTGTGCTTGTGAAAGGTACCAGATTATCTACCCTGGAGAGTGAAGCCCTCCAAACTTGTATGCAGAACAGGTTCAACACAGGCAGCAGCAATGCAAGCTTCCACACACAGCTCCTGCCAGTGTGCCTCAACCTTGTTTTGCAGGGGCCACCTCTAGAGGAAAGCAGGTGACTGAGTATCACATTCAATCCTTATCTTTTGTATTGAGGCTGCTAATAAGGGCACCAGCTGAAATTGCATATTTTGTTATGTGGGCACCGCCTACTCGCTTGGAGTTGAAATAAAACGTGTGTGTGTGTGTGTGTGTGTGTGTGTGTGTGTGTATATATATATATGTATATGTGTATATGTATATGTATATGTATATGTGTATATATATTATATATATATATATATATATGGGTGCCCACATAACAAAATACGCCATTTCAGCCGGTGGCCTTATTAGCAGCCTCAATATATATTGGTTTTATTTCAACTCCAAGCGGGCGGTGTCCACATAACATATATAGTGTCACGTGTATATATAGTGCCATAATATATAAATAATAGTGTCACTACACCAGATTTGAACAAACAATTTAGACTAGGCTTTCAAAATTCTACATGACATGTCAGGTAAAAATATTACAAGGCAAAATTTGCTTTATTCTAAGAGTCCCACTTACTACTGGTAGTTATGTTTGCAGTGTAGTTGTAGCATGTTGGTCTCAGGGTATTGGAGACACAAGGTGGGTGAGCTAATATTATTTATTGGATCAACTTCTGTTGGTGAAAGAGAAAAGCTTTCAAATTTACACAGAGCTCTTCCTCAGATGACTTCATTCACCTTGTCTCATTGCTATTTATAACATTCCCAAACTCTGTAAATCATCCTATCAAAAATGGTTACCCTTCCCTACTTCTCCATCCCAGTACTGTAAATTTCTTTCCCTTCTTTCCTTCCCCTCTCCAAAGTAACACAAGTTTGATGATCAGGAAGGACAAGAGCAATACCTAGACTAGTGACAGGTTTAAGGTTATATATTGTTGTTCTTCAAGGCTAGAAATTGAAGCCTTTTACCACTGCAAAGGAAGATTTCCAGCTTTCTAATAGGGGCTCAGAATGAACATTTGAAGATGTTGACCGTAAATATTTTTTATGCATAGAAAACCCATTTTAAATACTTTTTAGAGATTTAATATGCATTTGTTTTAATTTTTCTTTCCTTCTGAAACCTGTACAGTGGGACTTGTGGTAACTAGCGTACATGGCTTTATAGGTGGAGGAGTATATAACCATGAGGTTTGATAGAGTGTATGGAATGAGGCAAGGCTACAAGCATTTGCCCCTCTGTGTGCATTCTATGCAGGTCATGGAGTTCTGCTGCTGCTGGACAAATAGTTCCACCTGATGGAATTTCGTGGTTTGTTTTTGTTTGTTATTTTTAAAGGAAAAAAAAAAGAAAAGAATATTTTATACAAAATAACTTATAGGAAGATAAGGTTGCAAAATAAAGCACTCAAAGGTAAGGAAAATCCAGTGTTAAGTTTGCCTATCTTTGTGTTTATCTTTAGGTACGTTATCTTAGGATATGTCTACCCTGTATAGTAAACCCAGGCTCAGCCTCAGGTTTAATCCCAAAGTCCCCTGCTCCATCCATACACAAAACCTTCTGACTTGCATTACAAAATTTTCGAGACTATATCAACCTGCACAGGCAAACCGCTCTAAGTTCCTTCTCAGCCACGTTGGCCGGAGATGGAGGTTAGCACATGCACTTTATGCATGCTTCAGCTACTTGCTGACTTTGGTCTAACTTAGTTTATTTTACTTTTAGTTAGTAATTTTGTTAGTTCTTAGTTAAACTGGTTATTTAGCAGATAGTTTTATTTCCTTCAAAGAGATCCTGCCTGAGAGGGGCATCTCACATCACTGGGATTTAAATACTCCCTTGTGAAGAGAGACCATCCTGCTCAGCAATGGGGACACTAAGTGGTTTGCTGCCTAGCAGAGTCACGTGTTCCACAGAAGTGTAACTTTTGTTTAACTCTCAAATCCAGGGCTTGAAAGAACTGGGAATCACAGAATCATAGGACTGGATGGGATCTGGAAAAGTCTTCTAGTCCAGTTCCTTGCACTCAAGGCAACATTAAGTATTATCTAGACCATCCTTGGCAGGTGATTATCTAACGTGATTTTAAAAACGTCCAATGATAGAGTCCACTACCTCCCTAGGCAATTTATTCCAGTGCTTAACTACTCTGACAGGAAGTTTTTCCTAATGTCCAACCTAAATCTCCATTGTTGCAATTTAAGACCATTGCTTCTTGTCCTATTCTCAGAGGTTAAGAAAAACGATTTTTCACCCTCCTCCTTGTAACAACCTTTTATATACTTGAAAATTATCATGTCCCCTCTCAGTCTTCTCTTCTCCAGACTAAACAAACCCAATTTTTTTCAATCTTTCCTCATAGGTCATGTTTTCTAGACTTTCAATCATTTTTGTTGCTCTCCTCTAGATTTTCTCCAATTTATTCACATCTTCCCTGAAATGGACACTGTACTCCGGTTGAGGCCGTATCAGTGCAGAGTAGAGCAGAAGAATTCCTTTTTGTCTTGCTTACAACACTCCTGCTAATACATCCCAACATGTTTGCTTTTTTTGCAACGTGTTATACTTTTGACTCATGTTTAGCTTGTGATCCAATATAATCCCCAGATTCCTTTCTGCAGTACTCCTTCCTAGGTAGTCATTTCCCATTTGGTATGTGTGTAATTCATTGTTCCTTCCTAAGTGGAGTACTTTGCATTTATCCTTACTGAATTTCATCCTAGTACTTCAGACTATTTCTCCAATTTGACCAGATCATTATGAATTTTAATCCTACCCTCCAAAGCACTTGCAACCCCTCCCAGCTTGGTATCATTGTTACCCAGGGTTTTTTTGTTTTGTTTTTTAACTGAAAGCAGTAGGTTATTTTAGGTGATGTTGGGAATAAATTAATGGGAATACATCTTTTTTTATTTGATAAGTGATTGATATAAACCAGATGCTTTAACTTAAAACTATTTATTAGGTTTTATGCATACATACATATGTGTATATATATGCTATAGGTTTAGAGCACCCTAAACGTTAGTTACCCAAAGTCTGAGATGATTTTTAAGCCAGGCTTTTAGGGGGCCTTCTTTTGTCCAGCTGCTGGGGAGTTTAAATGTCAACTCCTTGGCCTAAGGGCTCCCTTTGACTGTTTAAAAGTGTATTTTTTTTACTTAATTTTTATAGCTAATTTAAATAAAGCATATAATTTATAGTGATTTTTAGTGGGTTACCAAAATAACCCCTAATCGGTTATTAATTTTGTTTTGGAAAATTACTTACCATTTTTATTGTTAAAGTATTTTTGTACTTTTTAGTTACAATAATAAAATGTGTATGTCAAGGGAATGTAAAACCAAGGTTGTCTGTTTAAACTTTTATTTTCATTTTTATCCCATTTTTTAAATTTGATTAGCAAAACTTCAATTATGCAGCTGTTTGGCCTTGCCTCTCAGAGCCCTAACACTTATTCCTAGTTATGTGGTATTTGCTTTTCAGCTAGGTCCCCTTCTTGTAGGTTGTATATTTTTAATAGTAAGATTTGCACACACACACATATACAACATGTTCAGTGGATTACTAGTGAGGCCCAGCATAGGCTCAAGGCTTTTAATTGAGACAGAGCAAAAAAAATTTCGCTGGCACTTTTAGTTTTTACTCTTGATTTTGCCTCATTAAAGACCAGGCCTCATGTAAATTCCCTTGGGAAGAACCTATGGTTTGCAAAAGTGTGAGCTTTGCAACTGATCGATCTTTCTCCGGATTCAGCATGTCAGTGCCAAGAACAAAACAACTACCTTCACCAGAAACACCAGAACCACCACAATTGGATGTAAGGCCAGATTAAAAATTTCCGTTGCTGTGGGGACTATTTTAATAGTGTTTCCCACCATTTGTGTTTTAAATTTTTGCAAAACCTTTTAATTACTTCTTTAATTTTATTGATAGACTGATGGACAGTGATTATGATGTTACATGCTTTTTGTTTAGCAGCATATAAATACATTTTTTAAAGAGGATTATGAAGCAATATTTGTAAAACAGTTGCATATATTTTAATGGGTACAGGTGGTATATATGAATTTATTTATTTTAGGTATTTATTTTTAATTGGCTATATTTTAATTTAGGTATTTGAAATTTAAAATTATATTTTAATAGCTATAATATGGCAAAACATTTGTTTTTATGTGGATTATGAGGTATATGATGTACATAATTAATTATGAACACTGGGCAATAGCTTTTAAAACATAATTATTACATGTATATAATTTACAGATTTATTTGCAATTGGATTAATAGCATAATTATTTTATTTTTTTAAATTTACTTTTTGTGGCTGCAAGATACTTTTGGTGCATTTATATTTAATTTTAATTTTTTTAAGCAGGCTTTAATTTGATTGTTTATTTTTGGGGCTTTTTTGTTATATTTTGTAGCTTTATTATTGTTTGATATTAAGGCGCAATGGGGGAAACTTTTTTTTTTTTTGCTTTTGATATTATCAGGTTAAATACAATGCCTTTTTTATATTGTAGGTAAAATTTATTATTTTTTTTAATTGGGATTACAAATTATATTTTAGTGTGGGTGGAATTTCTTTTAATGCTTTTAATTTTTAATGGGAATATTTTGCTTACATTTATTAATGATCTGTATCTGCATTTGCATGCATGCCAGAACCATGGAAACATTCCCCTGAGGGCACCAACAGCCTGCAAGAGGCAGAGGTGGTATTTTAGGGGGAGGGAGAATTGGCTTTATTTTTTTAAAACCTGTGTCATCCCATTTTGTGTGGAGCTTAGCTGGTTTAAGGATATTTTGGGGGACGTTGCTAAATTTTGTAGGGTGTTGCCCTATTGCATTTATTTTGTTTGCAAATTTTTTTTAATTTGAAGATGGATTAAATTTTTTAGCCCTTAAATAATGGCTGGACAAACTTTTTTGCAGTGGGGTTTTATTGCCAAGACGTTTGCTAAAATGAGATTTACAATAACCTTTTTTAGGGTGTGGGCTGGATTTGTTAATTTTTTTTGCATTGTTTTGACTTGTGTGTCTCTGAACAAATTGATTACAGGTGGTTTTATAATTTATATTTTCCTATTTTTTATTTTATGAGTTTTGGAGGAATGATTTTTTATTAGGTAGCATGTTAATAACTTTTATTACTAAACACACAAAATGTCTAACTGATAACATCATCTACAGACTTTATAAGTGTAAGCTCTATGCTATTATCAAATCATTGATGAAGATATTGGACATAACTGGACCCAAAATCAATCCCTGCAGGACCCCACTGGATATGCTCTTTCAGCTTGACTGTGAAACACTGATTACTTTCTGGGAACGGTTTTTCAACCAGTTATGCACCCATCTTAAAATAGCTCTATCTTGCTTGTATTTTGCAAATTTGTTTAAAAGAAGGTCATGCGAGGCAGTATCAAAACCTTACTAATGTCAAGATATACCACATCTACCACTTCCCTCCTAGCTACAACACTTCTTAACCTGTCAAAGAAAGCTGTGAGGTTAGTTTGAAACAATTTGTTCTTAACAAATCCATGTTGACTGTTGTTCATCTTCTTATCTACTAGGTATTTTCAAATTTATTGTTTGACTATTTGCTCCATTATCTTTCTGGATACTGAAGTTAAGATGACTGGTCTATAATTACCCGGGTTGTCCTTATTCCCCTTTTTATAGATTTGCACTATATTTGCTCTTTTCTAGTCCTCTGGAATCTCTCCCCTCTTCCATGACTTTTCAAAGATAATTGCTATTGGCTCGGATCTCTCAGTCAACTCCTTGATTATTCTAGGATGCATTTCATCAGGCCCTGGTGATTTGAAGACATCTAACTTGTCTAAGTAAGTAATTTTTAACTTGTTCTTTCCCTATTTTAGCCTCAGATTCTACCTCCTTTTCATTGGCGTTCACTGTTAGATGCCCAATCCCTACTAAATTTGAGTGAAAACTGAAATAAAAAAGTAATTTAGCACTTCTGCCATTTCCAAATGGTCTGTTACTGTTCTCTTCCCCCCCCACCTCTGCATTAAGTAACGGGCCTACCCTGTCTTTGGTCTTCCTCTTGTTTCTGATGTATTTGTAAAATGTTTTCTTATCTTTTATGTCTCTAGATAGTTTAATCTCATTTTGTGTCATGGCCTTTCTAAATCAAACTGACTGTTAATGATGGAGCACTTCCTTCACCTTACTTTGGAACCAGGTCAGGAGAACATCAGTCTTCTGAGGGTGTCTAGTGGCCTTTCAACCTTGGTTCAACCTCCCCCAGAAAGGTAAAATCTGAAACCTCCTCTAAAGGTCCCTACAAGAGGAGCTCTAACTCACCCATTAAGGAGTCCATCTCAAAATGACCTTGCTTTCCAAGTAGGTCAACAACCTCAGAGACTGCAGCCTCAAGGCTTGGTACCACAGAGATGAAGGGCTTCTCCATTACTGGTGAGGTGGGAAAATCCTTTGCCATTAAAA
Organism: Dermochelys coriacea; assembly: GCF_009764565.3. NCBI lineage: Eukaryota > Metazoa > Chordata > Testudines > Dermochelyidae > Dermochelys > Dermochelys coriacea. The sequence goes on along the minus strand of NC_050072.1, from coordinate 60,886,462 downwards.
GTATATGGCTTTGAAAAGGCTTCAGTACCATTTAGCGGAGATGGCCAGAGCAAACATAGAAGTCCTAGTTACCCCTATTGGGTTCTTCAGTACTGTGTAAAATTAAGCCTTCATCTACATCAGCGTTGTCTGTGAAGTGCTTGAAACCCTCGGCACTGTCCTGGAGGGACAAGCATACTGCTCAGTCAGTACCACAGCCTCACTTGGTACTGCAACTTATCAGTGAGTGATCGAGTGTCTCCATTGTTTGTAGGTTTCTCAGTACCAAGAAACACTCAATCACTGGACTCTATATATCTCTGGTACTGCCTGATTCACCTGCCTTTTCAGTCGGAGCTCCTCCATTAGAGGAGAAAGAGGAGTAACATCTATCTCTGTCCAGGGTTCTCCTGCATATCCACATAGGAACCTTCTTTCTTGAAGAGACAGAGGATTTCCGCAGAGCTGATTGTTCTTGACAAAAACAATCCTGGATGCTACCGTCCTCCCACATATGATCCTTTTTGACCATGTTGGGATGCCTGGCTATTTTATCACCAACAGTTCTCCAGGGCCCTGACTCCGTCCCATTGAGATGATAGGGAAACTAAAACTTCTCTTCCCCAGTGCGCTTCTCAACAGGAGGAAACAATTGAGGATCAGAAGGTGAGGGAAATCAAAGAAGTTACTCCTCAGACAACCCCTCAATCTCTTCACCAGATGAGGCACTAATGACTCCTCCTCCCTATGTGGCTGATACTTTTAGGGAATTTCAAGACCTCATTAAATGGGCAGTAGACTCCCTACAGATATCTCCTGAGAGAGTCAAAGAATCACAGCACTAGTTGCTGGATATTCTTCATTCTGCGATATCATCCAGAATTGCCATTCCTCTCAGTGAGGCTCTGCTGGAACGTGCAAAAGCCATTTGGCAAGCCCTGGCCACAGTAACACCTACATGTTGGAGAGGTGATAAAAAGTATTGTGTGTCCACCAACTACTCTGTTTTCCCACTCTCCACCCAACTCTCTAATAGTTGATGCAATGAATAAATGGGATAAACAACATCGGTATAAGTCTGTCCCATACGATAGAGACCAAAAGCACCTGGACCTTCTAGGAAGGAAATCTTTTTCATTTGAAGCCCTACAATTCTGCATCAAGAAGTACCAGGCACTGATGGCCAAATATAACTTCACAAATTATGTAAAATTTCGTTGTTTTATTCAACATCTTTCTTCTGACTAAAGTGAACCATTTCAGGCGACCATTGCAGAGGGACCGTTACTGGCCAGGACATCCCTCCAGGTGGCTCTGGATGCTGAAAAAACCATCACCTGCTCTTTCTCCATGGTGGTAGTGATGCACAAGTCATCCTGGTTACTGTTGTCTGTTTTTTCCAGAGAAGTCCAGAACATGATGGAGGATCTTCCTTTTGATGGACTGAAGTTGTCTGTGGAGAACACTGATGAGTAGGATCCTCTTGAAGACTTCAAGGTCACATTAATGTTATTTTGGCATCTACACTTGTGTGAACAAAAGAAAATTCAGTAGATTACAAATGGCCCACAGATACCACCTGATTCAGTTCTGAGTTTCAGAAACCAATGGAACCTCCATGACATAGACATAGGTTCCAGAGAAAGAGTTCCACTAACCCACCCAAAGCAAGTTTGCAGCAGACTTTTTTGTCTTTGAAGTGCCAATTTTGATGGAATGGTTAAGAGTTTGGTCCTCTCTTTTTAGCTTGATAGCTGCAACTGTTTGCCTGCCTCCCCCCATTTCCAGTAAGCATGGGAGTGTATCAGTTTGGACAAATGAATACTGGAGATAATACCATTGGACTACACCATCTATTTTACTTCTCTCCTTCATCCCCCTTTCTGACCCCTCTTCATGGACCCCTCTCATGAGCTCTTGCTAAGACAGGAAATAAACTCCCTTCTTCGTAATGGAGCAATAGATCCAGTCCCTGATCAGCACAAGGGAAGGGGCTTCTACTCCAGGTACTTCCTCATGCCAAAGGAAAATGGAGGTTGGAGATCAGTCTTGGATTTAAGACTCCTAAACAAATGCATGAGTTCTCTAAAGCTCAGGGTGGTGACTCTGACAACTATAATTCCTTCTCTAAGTTCAGCGAATTGGTTTTCAGGCCTTGACCTTCAAGATGAATACTTTCACATAGCAATACACCTGTGGTTAGTGGCTGTGTTGTCAGATGACCGTAATATTTCTGTACCTTGATGACTGGTTGTTCAAGGGTCAGTCATACCAAGAGGTGTTGGCTGCCACGCAAGGCACTTACTCTGTTCTTGGATTTGGGTCTTCAGTTGGAATGTAGGAAAGTACTAACTCCCATACAGAACATGGAACTTATAGAGGCATCCTTGGCATCCAAGGCCTTCCTTCCTATGGATAGATTCATGACACTGACCTTGTCAGAACTATTCAAGGGATCCCTCAGACTTCAGTCAGAAACTGTATTCAGCTTCTATGTCACATGGCGGCTTGCACCTTTGTGACAGAACATGCAAGGTTGTGCTTTTGCTGTTTCCAGGGATGACTCAGCTCAGTTTACTCAACAAATAGAGACAGCCTAGACAAATAGTCGTCAGTTCCTTAACAAATGAAGCACTCCCTAGATTGGTTGAAGGATCATCGCAGTGTAGGGATGGGAGTTCCCTTCCTTCAACCGATGGCAATGGTAACCATAAACCATGGATGCATCTCTGTTAGGATGGGAAGTGTTAGGATGGGAGGCTCTTATGTCGCAGGGCAGATGGTTACCCCAAGAATCCACCCTCCACCTTAATCTGTTGGCACTCAGAGCAGTCAGAAATGCCTGCCTCCATTTTCTGCCTCATCAGACACATCTATCAGAGTCATGACTTGCATGTTTTGTATCAATTGGCAGAGAGGAGCAAGATCTCCTTCCCTCTCTGCCGAAGCAATAAGGTTACGAAATTGGTGCACACAAACACATATGAATATTGACACTGTATCTCCTAGGCAGGCAAAATGTCAACCACTGCTCTCAGCAGGTGTTTTTCTCAGGAATATGAATGGAAGTTGTGCTATCAGATTCTTGTTGGCATATGTCAAACTTGGGGATTCCCAGAAGACCTTTTCTCCACTGCTACAAACAGAAAATACCATTTATTCTGTTCAGGGGAATGTGGGAGTTAGATCACAATTACTTTAGGGATGCCTTTTAGGGTCCCTGTCTCATGCTAGGTCCAGATCTCCACACCCAGCTTCTAGTTTGTTTCCTTGCTCAGTCCCAGTTTCCATCTCTTCCTGTGATGGGTTGGATCACAGAAACCCCTGTGTGGCTGCCAACTGATGTGCCAAGACTACTTCTGCCCCTGCTTTCCATGCCCTCCCAGCTTGGGACTTCAGTGCCCTACCTGGTTTGAGCCAGATCCGGTAGCCTGCTGCAAACCCAGACCCAGGTCTGAACCACGTCCCCTAACAGCTGTAGGCTTAATTGAAAGCAGTTTAAGAAGTGTTCCTGTCTTTAACACTCAGATGTTCAATTTCCAGTGGGGTCCAAATCCCAAAAAAATCCGTTTGACCCTGTATGAAGTGTATATAGGATAAACTCATAAATTGTTTGCCCTCTATAACACCGATAGAGAGAGATGCACAGCGGATCCCCCCCCCATGTATTAATACATACACTGGGTTAATTAATAAGTAGAAAGTGATTTTATTAAATATAGAAAGTAGGATTTAAGTGGTTCCAAGTAGTAACAGACAGAACAAAGTGAATTACCGACAAAATAAAATAGAACTTGCAAGTCTGTGTCTAATGCAGTAAGAAAACTGAATACAGCTAAAACCTCACTCTCAGAGGAGTTCCAGTAAGCTTCCTTTTACAGACTAGTCTCTTTCTAGTCTGGGTCCAGCAATCACTCACACCCCCTGTAGTTACTGTCCTTTGTTTCAGTTTCTTTCAGGTATCCTTTTGGGTGGAGAGGCTATCTCTTGAGCTGAAGACAAAATGGAGGGGTCTCCCAGGGGTTTAAATAGACTTTCTCTTGTGGGTGGATACTCCTCCCTCCCCCTTTGCAGAATTCCAGCTACCAGATGGAGTTTTGGAGTCACATGGGCAAGTCGCATATCCATGCATGACTCAGAACTTACAGGTAGCAGCCATGGTTCACATGCTACCTTGAACATCCTCATGTAGACTTCTTATGTGGATTGGAGCCTTCCAAGATCCATTGTCCGTTAAGTGCTTCTTGATTGGGCTCTTAATTTGCACATTCCTTTCTCAGGAAGCTGACCAAATGCTTTACTAAGGCTACTTAAAAATCAAGCAAGTACACAGCCAATATTCATAACTTCAAATACAAAAATGATTCATGCATACAAATAGGATGAATAGATTCAGTAGATCATAACCTTTACAGAGAGATGTTACGTGGCATAAAACATATCCCAGTTATGTCATATATACATTCATAAGCATATTTCCATAAAACCTTATGGGATGCAATGTCACATCCCCAGTCAGCCATCAGCCCGTTTTCCCTTCCCTGCCGCCCAGGCTGCTTGTCCCAATCCGCTCCTTTGCAGGTCAGTCTCTTTCCTCTCTGCAGTCGAATTAGGGAGCTTTTTTTGTCCACATTGCGTAGGCCCAGAAGGGATGTGTTGAGAGTACAGGAAAGAGTTTCCTTGCTCTCAGTTCAAGTGCCCAGGTCTGGACCTGACATTGCCTTCTGAGCCAAGAGCCGCTACTACAGGGAATGTCTTACTCAGCCCTGAGCTAGAGCATGCCCAGTGCAGATCTGATCTATGGGAAAAGTAGCTGCTAAAATCTGACGTCTTTACTGAACTTGGATGAACTGCAATTTTTCAGAGGTTTATAACTTAGCCAAATTTGGATAGATTTTCACAGGAATAGCAAAAGGCATATTTTCCTTATTTTAATTTCTTTATATCTATTTATACACCATTGTTGCTATAACCCATACTTTTTCTTCAGTGTTTGCACCCTTCATATCATGTGCACAGCTATTGTATAGCCTACTTCTTAGTTCTTTGGTGAAGTTGTACGTTTTGGGCGAGATTTGCTTGTGGAGTACAGGGGTGAAATTTGTTCTCCCTGATCCCATGGGGAAATCTACACTCAAGAAGGGATTCCACCGTTATCTGTCTCCCAGGGGTTCTGCTGTGAAAAGGCAAGTTTAAAATCAGACAATCCTCCACATGAGCTGGTTCCAGCCTCTCCAGTGTCAGCCGACCTACTATTATGGCAACGATGGCGAGTTCTGTTCCTCCCCACAGTGGTGTTGGGGTGGGGGGGGAGATGAGATATTGTGACCCTTGCTGCAGTTGGAGTTGCTGCTACGAGGTTTCTGTACATTTATTCCAGGAGAGTACCACAGTTGAATTTGGTTCACTGAGAGTACATTGAAGGAGTTACATATTCAAAAGCATCTTAGTGACTTAGGAGCATTTAGTCCTGTTTTCAAAGGGAATTGGGCTCCCGGGTGCCTAACTCACTGCACAAATAGGATTATGCTCCCATGTCACTTACACACTTTTGAAAATGTTAACCAAGAGTGTCTTGATAACTTTAGTAACTTTCCCCACTGCATTACCTCAGCTTCATGCCATTGTAAAAGTAGAATAACAGCAGTGAATCTGATTCCTTAACTTTGACTCTTCTGAGTTTGTGTTTAAAATCTTAAACTTCATATTGCATAATCAGAACTTTTTTGTTGAATAACATGGTGAGTTTGAAGTCATCTAAAGACCTTCCAGGGTTTCATCTTCTCATATCATATTTTCTGCCAACATTCCTATTCCAGTCTTTGTGAAGTACTAGAAGTTTGATCAAAGAGTTTTTCCTTTTGTTTCTTTTCCAGCTTTTGTTTAGTTTAACATTACTATTTAGGGTCAGTGTTTGCTTCACAAGTTTGTGCTTAAATAGTTTGCATATATTTGTATTGTTGTTCCTTCAATAAGACCGATTTTTAGGGTCATTAAAAAGCCCCATTTAGCTAGTGTCTTAGTGATAGTCGGTCAGCCCTGAACGTTAAGGTTTACAAAGCAATTATTTGAAATTTATATAAATAGTAGGATTGGTTGAAATTCTTCTGATGAAAACTGAATGCCCGAAAACCAAATTATTTTGATTTGAAAATGCTGCCACAGTGCCTCATAGGTTTGGATTTTGGTTGCCTCATCCCTATCCTCCTCTATGTGCTGGGTTAGCTGGCTAGACTACATGTCTCGTGATGGACCGTCTCCTTTTTCCAGGACAGGAGATTGTGGTGTATTATGGATGATGTAATCTGACTAGAGAGCCTGGCCCTGAGAGAGGATCCACACTGACTACTATGAGGCATATATGCATAGTAAAAGACTGTCCCTGCCCAGACAAGGCAGACAGAGGATAGAAAGAAGGACGTTGGAGTGTAGAGAAATTAAGTAACAAAACAAAGGTCATATGGAACTCTGTGCTAGGAACTGAATCCTTATTTCCTGAGTCTTGGGGTACGTCTACAGTGAACAATTATTTCAAAATTATTCTATTCAAATTTTCGGAAGCGATTTTATACATTCGGTCTAGTGTGTCCCCACTAAAGCACATGAATTTGGCAGTGTGTGTCCACAGTACAGAGGCTAGCATCGAATATCAGAGCAGTACACTGTGGGTAGCTATCCCACAGTCCCCACCGTCCATTGGAATTCTAGGTTAAGCTCCCAGTGCATTATGTGGCAAAAACATTCTCACGGGTGTTTCTGGGTGTGTGTCATCAGTCACTCCTCCCTCTGTGAAAGCTATGGCAGACAATCATTTCTCTCCTTTTTGGCATGCAGACGCCATACTGCTTTCAGCAGATGTTGCAGCACGGTGCACCGCTTCTCTCCTGGTACTATGAATCCACCTCGCATTTCCTCTCGTCTTTCTACATAATCTCTATAAGTATCTACTCTCTCTTCCTCATCGACCGCTTCTGCTGCCAACTCTGCTCGGCCATCATGAACCGAGCAGCACAGCTTCCGCCGCCAACTCTGCTCTCCCTCTCTTGCCATGCTACCAAGCTTCTCCATGTTGTCCTGGGTTCCCCATGAAAGCTCCAGAAGACCACCGTTTTCCGCCTTTTTTCGGCTATCGTGAACTGAACATCACCTCTTCCGCTGTCACTCTGCTCTCCTACGTTTCACGTCCTTTCTCCAGGATTACCGGTGCAGGCGCCATAGCGCAGCAAGTATGGAGCCTGCTCAGATCTCCACTGCAGCTTTGACCATTGTAAATACCTCGCGCGTTATCCAGCAGCATGTGCAGTACCTGCAAAACCAGGAGAGGAAGCGATGACAGTACGATTACTATACTGATGAGGAAGTGTACACAGACATTCCTAGAAGCACAGCATGTGGCTACTGGGAGATCTTGCTGGCTTTGGGCCAGGTTCATGCCGTGGAACACCAATTCTGGGCCCGGGAAATGAGCACAGACTGGTGGGACAACATAGTGTTGCAGGTATGGGATGATTCCAAGTGGCTGCGAAACTTTCTTATACATAGGGCCACTTTCATGGAACTTTGTGACTTGCTGTCCCCTTCCCTGAAGCTCAAAGACACCAAAATGAGAGCAGCCCTCACAGTTGAGAAGCAAGTGGCCATAGCCCTGTGGAAGCTTGCAACACCCGACAGCTACCAGTCAGTCGGGAATCAGTTTGGAGTGGGCAATTCTACTGTGGGGGCTTCTGTGCTGCAAGTAGCCAATGCAATCATTTACCAGCTATTATCAAGGGTAGTAACTTTGGGAAACGTGCAGACCATTGTGGATGGCTTTAATGTGCTGGGGTTCCCTAACTGCGGCGAGGCGATAGATGGAATGCATATCCCTATCTTGGCCCCGGAACACTGGAGCGGCCAGTACATAAACTGCAAGGGGTACTTTTCCATACTGCTGCAAGCACTGGTGAATCACAAGGGATGTTTCACCGACATCAACGTGGGATGGCCGGGAAAGGTGCATGATGCTCGCATCTTCAGGAACTCTGGTCTGTTTGAACAGCTACAGGAAGGGACTTACTTCCCAGACCAGAAAATTACTGTTGGGGATGTTGAAATGCCTATAGTTATCCTCAGGGACCCAGCCTACCCTTTAATGTCATGGCTCATGAAGTCATACACAGGCACCCTGGACAGTAGTAAGGAGCAGTTCAGTTATAGGCTGAGCAAGTACAGAATGGTGGTAGAATGTGCTTTTGGACATTTGAAAGCACACTGGCGCAGTTTACTGACTCAGTTAGATCTGAGCACAACTAATACTCCAATTGTAATTGCTGCTTGTTGTGTGCTCCACAATATCTGTGAGAGTAAGGGGGAAGATGTTTATGGTGGGGTGGGAAGTTGAGGCAACTCGCTTGGCGGCCAATTTCACAAAGCAAGACACCAGGGCGATTAGAAGGGCGTAGCAGGGCACGCTGCACATCAGAGAAGCTTTGAAAACCAGTTTCATGATTGGCCAGGGTACGGTGTGACAGTTGTGTTTGTTTCTCTTGAAGTTACCCACCCCCTATATCTCTGTGTGTGTATGTGTATGTGTATATATATATATATATATATATATATATATATATATATATATATATATATATATATATGAAAAGAAATGGTCACAATTGTTTAAAAAACGTTCTTTATTATTTGTTGCACAACACATTGAGAGAAATCAGAAGGTAGACCGGGCGGGGGGGGGGGGGAATTGGGTTAGGGAGGAGGGAAGGACAAGTCCAGAAACCAAATCAAAATTTCAGATATGCCAGCTTTCTGCTGCTTGTGAAATCCTCTGGGATTGAGTGTGTGGGTCCCCGTAGCCTCTCCCCCCGTGTTCTTGGGGTTTGGGTGAGGAGGCTATGGAACTTGAGGAGAAGGAGGGAGGGTGGTTATACAGGGGCTGCAGTGGCAGTCTGTGGTCTTGCTGCCTTTCCCGCATTAGATCCACCATATAGCGGAGCATGTCAGTTTGCTCCCCCATGAGCTTGACCATAGCATCCTGCCTGCTCTCATCGTGCGCATCCCTCCTCTTTTCGTGTTCATTTAACGCTTTACGGGACTTGGCAATTGTTTGCCTCCACGCATTCAGCTAGTCCCTATCAGTGCAGGAGGACTGCATGAGCTCGGTGAACATGTCGTCCCGAGTTCGTTTTTTCCGCCTTCTAATCTGGACCACCCTCTGGGATGGAGTTGATAGGGGCCATGTTGAAACATTAGCACCTGCGGGAGGAGAAAAAGGGAGGGTAGTATTTTAAAAGATACATTTTAGAGAACAAAGGGGACACTTTCTCAGTGAAACAGGCAATTCATAATACACAGCACATGTTATTTCTGTACAAGGTCGCATTTTGCCTTTAATACTAAAGTACCTGCTACTTTGGTGTGAGTAAGCCATCACACGTGGCTGGGCAAAAGAATTCAGCTTGCAGGCAGCCATGGTAAGCCCTATGGGCACGTGGGGTTCTGCTTCTTCCGCATTCATTTCATTGCTTTTAAACTTCAGGGCCCCCTTTCCCATAGCAAGCAATGCCTGGCGGGTTTGCCATATAAAAGGAGGGGCCTGCAGGATCTCTGGGATGATCGCTTCACACAACCCCCCTTCCTCATCCCCCCTCCCCCCCGCACCCACTGCGTGGCTCTGATGAGCAGGGATGAGCCCTTTAAACTAAACACGAACAGCCCAGAGTGGCTGGATTTTTCCCCACCCCCCACCGCATGGCTCCGATCAGGCTCTCACTCACCAAAAGTGCCTTCTCCAGGGTCATGGCCCGGGAGCCTGCCTTGGGAGTGGGGGGAGGCTATTTGCTCCAGCATTAAGACGAGTTCCCGGCTAGGGGGCAAAATGGATTCCCCACTTGCCATCTGTGCCCTGTCATCCTCCTCCTCCTCCAATAACTCATCCTCCTCGCTCCATGCAACTCCCCCCTTGCAGGTGTCCATGGACAGTGGGGGGTAGTGGTGGTGTCACCCCCCCCCATAATTGCACGCAGCTCACGGTAGAAGCAACATGTATGGGGCTGTGACCCAGAGTGCCCGTTCATCTCCATGGCTTTTTGGTATGCTTGCCTGAGCTCCTTAATTTTTGTATGACACTGCTCTGTGTCCCTGGAGTAGCTTCTTTCCGTCATGGCCCTGGACACTTTAGCGTATGTATTTGTATTTCTTTTTTTGGAACGTAGTTCGGCCATAACAGATGTGTCCACAACATGTGATGAGATCCAGTACGTCCTGTTCGGACATGCTGGAGGTCGTCTGTGAATCTGGGACTGCATGATCTCTTGTGATGGTGGACTCTCCATGGTCATCTGTGATGGTGGACTGTGCTGATGGTCACCTGTGCTGATGGTGACCCAACAGGAAATGAAATTCAAAAGTTCCTGGGGCTTTTACTGCCTACCTGGCTAGTGCGTTGGAGTTGAGAGTGTTGTCCAGAGCGATCACAAGGGAGCATTCTGGGATAGCTCCTGGAGGCCAATAACGTCGAATTGCATCCACAGTACCTGTAACTCGGAACTGCGATCTCGATTTTAGTGCTAGTCCACTTGCCGAGGTGGAGTACAGAAATCAGATTAAAGAGCCCTTTAAATAGAAAAAACGGTTTGATCGTGTGGACGGAATCAGTTTTATTTCGAATTAACTCGGCTAATTCCAAAATAACCGCGTACTGCAAACCAGGCCTTAGTCCAGTCCCTTAACCTCAATGCCATCCTTAATTTAGTTAAATTTAAGTCTTGGGCTGAGAGAGAAGTTTGGGATTTTTGAGATATAACAGTATTGATGCACAATGTTCTTTCTTTTATAGAAAAGAGAACATTAAATGCATCTTATGGCATTTTAAAAGGACTATAAAAACTGATTTAAAAAAAGGTTTCAGAGTAGCAGCCGTGTTCATCTGTATTCACAAAAAGAAAAGGAGTACTTGTGGCACCTTAGAGACTAACAAATTTATTTGAGCATTGATTTTCCACCAAATGCATCCGATGAAGTGAGCTGTAGCGCACGAAAGCTTATGCTCAGATAAATTTGTTAGTCTCTAAGGTGCCACAAGTACTGCTTTTCTTTTTGATTTAAAGAAGTAATTGAAGTTTCTGGAGTTTTCTAAGACACTTCTTTGGAGAAAAAAGATGTTCAATTTCTAGAAGTTGAGAAAAATTATTCCATTTTTTCTAGGGAAACTTGTGGTACAGAAGATCCTGTATCATGAGTAATATTAACTTTACAAAAGGATAAGAGTGTTTAAATATAATATCTAGGCTTTTTTGAGTTGCTTAGGATAAGACTAGGAAACTGCTTTCCATTCTCAAAGGATGACATTTTTTTAGTCTTGCTAACCCCGGTTATCCAAGGGACAGTAAGATGGATCAGATTCTCAAATAGAACTGAAAGTGGAGCAATTTATTTGCAGATGACTATCTATAATTTTTGTAAGATTGGATACTCTGAAATGGTCTGAACATTTGTAATGACCAAATAAGTACAATAGTGCGCTGTAAGTGAAATAGTAATATTCAAAAGGTATTGGAGACTAAAGATAAAGCTATATTTTTTAATACTTGTATATGAACGGTTACAGTATAGGTTTCCCTTTAGTTTTGTATCCAGCCTTTCTCCACACTTTGACTTCATTCTTTACGGCTCATCTTTTAAGTATTTTTTTCAACTCCATGTTCTTAACTAAAGGATTTGTCTTTTTGGAGACTAGCATCATATATTTCAGAATTCTGCTTCTACTGATAAATGGGGTGTCTGCAGTGATGTTGCGTATTTAGGGGAACTCCAGTTGAGCTGTAAGGAAATTCATAAATAACAGCTAAAATGTGGCCTGATTGTGCAAAGCATTCTAAATTTGCATTTTCCTTCACTGATATATAGCTGAATACCATTTGCACCACATAATGAAAAATATGTTAATTTTATGTTTCACTTCTGTATTGTACTGTTGTTTAGAGTTAGATAGTTATACATCCATTTTTGCAATAACTGCTTTGCCATGACCCCTCTTTCTGGCGTGCTTCCCATCACATTTGAAATCTCAAAGCTAAATTAATCTTAAAGTAAATTAAATTAATAGAGAAATTCTGGGTAACATTTAAGAAGTTTCAAGGATGGTGACAGTACATGATGTAGGATCCTCAGAACCTGTTTTCTGTTAAGAATGGTTCACAACTCTGTTGCTGTAAAAATAATATTTGTGTTGTAAATCATTCATTTGAAAACAAATTGATCTTGCTCAGAAAGGAATGAATTAAATAGTAGTTTTCACAGAAAATGTTAAGGTTACTATAATTCTAATAATATGAAGTTTCTTTGTTAGCAAATTGAAAAAAAAATAGAGCATTTTGTTTTCGTCTCCAGCATCTAATTATTGTAGCATCCTGAAGACGTATTTTATTGCTTCATTTTTTTGAATTATAAGAGATTAGCCTTCTACATTTTTTTTGTAGTAAACAAAGTGAACTGTCCTGACCCAAGTTATTTTGTATGGAAGATTCAATATGAATTTCAAAATATTTTTGAGATATTCTTAAGGAAATTCTTACTCAGTGGGTCAGGAATATTGTCCTATTAGATTGTTTAATCAAGGATTTTTTTTTAGCTAGTATGGATCCTTCTTCATCTCAAGATCATGCTTTTGAATCCATGACTGATTGTAGGATGTAACATTAATGCTTTGAGATTTAACGTATATTGTTGTTGTTGTAGCTGTATTTTTCCCATGATATTAGAGAGACAGTGTGTGAGGTAATGTCTTTTATTGGACCAACTTCTGTTGGTGAAGGAGAGACGCTTTTGAGGTTACACAGAGCTCTTCTTCAGATCTGGGAAACTTCCCCAGAGTGTCACAGTTGAATACAAGATGGAACAGATTGTTTAAACTTTAGCATAAGTGGTTAACACATATTTCAAGGGACCATTTAAAGTGAAGTTAACACCCCTCCAGGTAGGGAGGAGGGTGGGGTGAGGGGAAGCAGCTGAGGGGGGCTGTTAGTGGGTTATAGATATTGTAATAAGCCATAAATCCAGTGTCTATTCAATCCATGATTTTTAGTTTCTAGCAAATTTATGAACTTAAGTTCCCAGGCTCTGATTTTGAAAGTGTTGTGAGGTTTCCTTTGAGGATGAGGACTGATAGGTTAGATATAGTGTAATCACCTTGTGAAAAATGTTCACCCACAGGTGATGTGGTGTATTTTTTAATCTTTTATCATTTTCCTGTGTGAGATCATTTGAGAGTGTAATTGTCTGATTTCACCCATACAGTTGCTATTGACAGGTTTCAGAGTAGCAGCCGTGTTAGTCTGTATTCGCAAAAAGAAAAGGAGTACTTGTGGCACCTTAGAGACTAACAAATTTATTAGAGCATAAGCTTTCGTGAGCTACAGCTCACTTCATCGGATGCATTTGGTGGAAAAAACAGAGGAGAGATTTATATACACACACACAGAGAACATGAAACAATGGGTTTATCATACACACTAAGGAGAGTGATCACTTAAGATAAGCCATCACCAGCAGCAGGGGGGGGAAGGAGGAAAACCTTTCATGGTGACAAGCAAGGTAGGCTAATTCCAGCAGTTAACAAGAATATCAGAGGAACAGTGGGGGGTGGGGTGGGAGGGAAAAATACCATGGGGAAATAGTTTTACTTTGTGTAATGACTCATCCATTCCCAGTCTCTATTCAAGCCTAAGTTAATTGTATCCAGTTTGCAAATTAATTCCAATTCAGCAGTCTCTGGTTGGAGTCTGTTTTTGAAGCTTTTTTGTTGAAGTATAGCCACTCTTAGGTCTGTGATCGAGTGACCAGAGAGATTGAAGTGTTCTCCAACTGGTTTTTGAACAAAAAGAAGGATTCTGGGTGGACTCCTCCTGAAGGTCGAAGCAGCAGCCTGTATTTCTACATAGACTGCTTCCGCCGACGTGCACGAGCTGAAATTGTGGAAAAGCAGCATCGCTTACCCCATAACCTCAGCCATGCAGAACACAGTGCCATCCACAGCCTCAGAAACAACTCTGACATCATAATCAAAAAGGCTGACAAAGGAGGTGCTGTCATCATCATGAATAGGTCGGAGTATGAACAAGAGGCTACTAGGCAGCTCTCCAACACCACTTTCTACAAGCCATTACCCTCTGATCCCACTGAGAGTTACCAAAAGAAACTACAGCATTTGCTCAAGAAACTCCCTGAAAAAGCACAAGAACAAATCCGCACAGACACACCCCTGGAGCCCCGACCTGGGGTATTCTATCTGCTACCCAAGATCCATAAACCTGGAAATCCTGGACGCCCCATCATCTCAGGCATTGGCACCCTGACAGCAGGATTGTCTGGCTATGTAGACTCCCTCCTCAGGCCCTTCGTTACCAGCACTCCCAGCTATCTTCGAGACACCACCGATTTCCTGAGGAAACTACAGTCCATTGGTGATCTTCCTAAAAACACCATCCTAGCCACTATGGATGTAGAAGCCCTCTACACCAACATTCCACACAAAGATGGACTACAAGCCGTCAGGAACAGTATCCCCGATACTGTCACGGCTAACCTGGTGGCTGAACTTTGTGACTTTGTCCTGACCCATAACTATTTCACATTTGGTGACAATGTATACCTTCAAATCAGTGGCACTGCGATGGGTACCCGCATGGCCCCACAGTATGCCAACATTTTTATGGCTGACTTAGAACAACGCTTCCTCAGCTCTCGTCCCCTAATGCCCCTACTCTACTTGCGCTACATTGATGACATCTTCATCATCTGGACCCATGGAAAAGAAGCTCTTGAGGAATTCCACCATGATTTCAACAATTTCCATCCCACCATCAACCTCAGCCTGGACCAGTCCACACAAGAGATCCACTTCCTGGACACTACGGTGCTAATAAGCGATGGTCACATAAACACCACCCTATATCGGAAACCTACTGACCGCTATTCCTACCTACATGCCTCTAGCTTTCATCCAGATCATACCACTCGATCTATTGTCTACAGCCAAGCGCTACGATATAACCGCATTTGCTCCAACCCCTCAGACAGAGACAAACACCTACAAGATCTCTATCATGCATTCCTACAACTACAATACCCACCTACTGAAGTGAAGAAACAGATTGACAGAGCCAGAAGAGTACCCAGAAGTCACCTACTACAGGACAGACCCAACAAAGAAAATAACAGAACGCCACTAGCCATCACCTTCAGCCCCCAACTAAAACCTCTCCAACGCATCATCAAGGATCTACAACCTATCCTGAAGGTGACCCATCACTCTCACAGATCTTGGGAGACAGGCCAGTCCTTGCTTACAGACAGCCCCCCAATCTGAAGCAAATACTCACCAACAACCACACACCACACAATAGAACCACTAACCCAGGAACCTATCCTTGCAACAAAGCCCGTTGCCAACTCTGTCCACATATCTATTCAGGGGTTACCATCATAGGGCCTAATCACATCAGCCACACTATCAGAGGCTCGTTCACCTGCGCATCTACCAATGTAATATATGCCATCATGTGCCAGCAATGCCCCTCTGCCATGTACATTGGCCAAACTGGACAGTCTCTACGTAAAAGTATGAATGGACACAAATCTGACGTCAAGAATTATAACATTCAAAAACCAGTTGGAGAACACTTCAATCTCTCTGGTCACTCGATTACAGACCTAAGAGTGGCTATCCTTCAACAAAAAAGCTTCAAAAACCGACTCCAACGAGAGACTGCTGAATTGGAATTAATTTGCAAACTGGATACAATTAACTTAGGCTTGAATAGACTGGGAATGGATGAGTCATAACACAAAGTAAAACCATTTCCCCATGGTATTTCTCCCCATCCCACCCCCCACTGTTCCTCTGATATTCTTGTGAACTGCTGGAATTAGCCTACCTTGCTTGTCACCATGAAAGGTTTTCCTCCTTTCCCCCCCCCCCCCCCCCCCCCGCTGCTGGTGATGGCTTATCTTAAGTGATCACTCTCCTTACAGTGTGTATGATAAACCCATTGTTTCATGTTCTCTGTGTGTGTATATAAATCTCTCCTCTGTTTTTTCCACCGAATGCATCCGATGAAGTGAGCTGTAGCTCACGAAAGCTTATGCTCTAATAAATTCGTTCGTCTCTAAGGTGCCACAAGTACTCCTTTTCTTTTTACAGTTGCTATTGGGGCATTTAGTGCATTGGATGAGGTACACCACATGTTGTGATAGGCATGTATAGGATCCATGGATCTTGAAAGGTGTGTTGTGGGCAGTGTTCATCCTTGTAGCAGTGAATAATATATCTGCAGGTTTGCATCTGTTCTGGCAGGAAAGCGGCACCGGACTCAGCCAGAACAGATACAAAACCTGTATAATACTTTCAAAAGATGAGTCTGGGAGCTTAAATTCATACATTTGCTAGACTTTGCATAACTTTGCAATGCATCATTTGCTGTGGAATTTTGTCTGCTGAATCAATGAAACCATGCAAAGTGCAATGACATCTTAAAATTAAACATCCTGAGCATAAAAATTAAAAAGTGATTTTTTTCAAATGCGGAGAAGAAGCAACAAAGAAAGCCAGGCTTGATGCAGATAGAAGTTTTTGACTGTAAATGTCCTTAGCTATGGAGGCCCCTATGAATTGCCTGTACAAAATGTCACATATGATAGGTGAGGAGCTTATTCTGCCAGCATGCAAAGATATTATGTTGCTTATACTTGGCAATGATATTGCCAAAAAGCTGAATATACTTTCTATGTCAAATAATACTGTGAAACGCAGAATATGTGAAAATGTCTGAAGATATCAAAAAACAAGTTTTGCACGAAATTACACGTTCTGCATTTTCTATGTTACTAACTGTGTTACTAATTGTGCACAACTGATAGTGTCCATATGGTATGTTAATGCCAGGGATGTTTAGGATGAGTTCTTATTCTGTGAATGTGAAGAGATGGTGGAGTTTTTCCTGCAAAAAGAGAAACAAGAGTTGAATAAATATTCACTGACAAGAAATGGCTTCTCTGCTTGACATACCTAGTTGATATCTTTGATAGGCTTAATGACCTCAATCTGTCGCTTCAGGAAAAACATTCAGCATTAATAGACCTGTTGACGTGGTCAATGATGATGAAGTGAAAGCAAAATTCACACAGCTGCCTCCAAACCAGTTCTGGTGCTCAGTTGCAAGTGAATACCCACTGGTGTCTGAAATGGCCTTGAGAGTTCTTCTGCCATTTTCCATTACCTATGAATGCAAGAGTGGGTTCTTCAGCCTTCTCACAATCCAGATGAACTCTCAAAACCAGCTTGATTGAAGGACGACATCAGATGCGTCCTTCCTAAAACAATGCCAAGACTAAAACTTCATGTCAAATAAATAGCATCATCCATGTCACTGACTTTTGGCTAGCTTCTGTTGATTAATTGATGTCAGGTATTAAAATGTTTCAGGCCTAATCACATCAGCCACACTATCAGAGGCTCGTTCACCTGCGCATCAACCAATGTGATATATGCCATCATGTGCCAGCAATGCCCCTCTGCCATGTACATTGGCCAAACTGGACAGTCTCTACGTAAAAGAATGAATGGACACAAATCTGACGTCAAGAATTATAACATTCAAAAACCAGTTGGAGAACACTTCAATCTCTCTGATCACTCGATCACAGACCTAAGAGTGGCTATACTTCAACAAAAAAGCTTCAAAAACACACTCCAACGAGAGACTGCTGAATTGGAATTAATTTGCAATCTGGATACAATTAACTTAGGCTTGAATAGAGACTGGGAATGGATGAGTCATTACACAAAGTAAAACTATTTCCCCATGGTATTTCTCCCTCCCACCCCCCCCCCCCCACTGTTCCTCTGATATTCTTGTTAACTGCTGGAATTAGCCTACCTTGCTTGTCACCATGAAAGGTTTTCCTCCTTCCCCCCCCTGCTGTTGGTGATGGCTTATCTTAAGTGATCACTCTCCTTACAGTGTGTATGATAAACCCATTGTTTCATGTTTATTAATATAGAATCATAGAATATCAGGGTTGGAAGGGACCTCAGGAGATCATCTAGTCCAACCCCCTGCTCAAAGCAGGACCAATCCCCAATTTTTGCCCCAAATCCCTAAATGGCCCCCTCAAGGATTGAACTCACAACCCTGGGTTTAGCAAGCCAATGCTCAAACCACTGAGCTATCCCTCCCCAAGTTTCTCTGTGTGTGTGTATATAAATCTCTCCTCTGTTTTTTCCACCAAATGCATCCGATGAAGTGAGCTGTAGCTCACGAAAGCTTATGCTCTAATAAATTTGTTAGTCTCTAAGGTGCCACAAGTACTCCTTTTCTTTTTAGGTATTAAAATAAAATTCTACTTAACTTTTCTACTTATAAGAATAATTTGATAAAAATGTGTTTTTAGTCTCAATTTAAAAGCAGTGAGAAAAGGCAAATTCATTTTAAGCAATAAGGTTTAAATTTAGCATTTAGCATACTGTTAAATATGAAAATGTGTTTTTAATTTCTAAGGGGGGTGGCACTCAGAGGCTTGTTGGTAAGGGGTCACCAATACGAAAAGTTTGAGAATCACTGGATTAATTCCCGGAGACTCCAGGACAATCCTGGAGGTTTGGCAACCCTACTAACACCCCCCTTACTCCGCAAAATCGCCCCTCTCCCCTTCTTTGTTCCCTATGACTGAAGGATGTTAGCAGTCACTTCACCTTGAATGGTCCCTTGAAATATGTGTTAACTGCTTATGCTGAACAATGTGTTTGATCTTGTATTTACCTGTGATGCTTGGAGAAGGTTTCCCAGACCTGAAGAAGAGCTCTGTGTAAGCTCAAAAGCTTGTGTCTCTCACCAACAGAAGTTAGTCCAATAAAAAATATTACCTCACCTGTCTTGAGATTTAATGGTCAGCAATATATATTGTATTCTTATTTGTATAAATTTGGGAGGTTGCCATCATTCTTTCCCATTCCTGGGTCTGGTTCTCACAAACCTTTGATGCAGCAACTCCATATTTGATCATAAACCTGAGGGAGGTGAGTATATGGTGGGCTTTAAGCCAAATTCTTCCTAATGGATTGCTGTTACTTTCCAGCTTGTGAGGATTAGTTGTACAGCAAGCATGTCCATAACCATTTCCTAAGTGGACTGACCTCTTATCATTCATTTGTTGAGAGAACAGGACAAAGTCCCTTCCAGAATCCTGTACATATAGCACTTTTGATTTGCCAGCAACTGTTGCTATACTAACATTCGCAAAAAGAAAAGGAGTACCGGTGGCACCTTAGAGACTAACAAATTTATTAGAGCATAAGCTTTCGTGAGCTACAGCTCACTTCATCGGATGCTGAGCTGTAGCTCACGAAAGCTTATGCTCTAATAAATTTGTTAGTCTCTAAGGTGCCACCGGTACTCCTTTTCTTTTTGCGAATACAGACTAACACGGCTGCTACTCTGAAACCTATACTAACATTGAAAGTCAGTGCTTTTGTCTGAACAAACAGGGATTGTTACTTATTGAAGGCCATCCCAATTTATTTAAACACAGATCCCAATGTAAGAATTTCTTCACCGAGTTTCAAGTACCCAGAATTGTGCACCTATCTGGGGCCATGTTTATCATTGCATGAATTTCATGAAGGGTACTTGGAATGAAATCTTATAAAGGAGAGAATGTACTGGCAACAACTGGTCTGACTGCTTGCTTCTGTAAGAAGTTCTTAGTTTAATTAGAATTTATTTCTCTGTGCTTGTCAACTTATTTAGAATTTTTTTTTCAGAATTGTTTTTTCTGTTTGTAAATTCTAAGCTGAAACTTTGAGAACCTGACAGGTGGGGTGTGGAAGAAATCCAGCATCAGGCTTTTGTGAGAACATTTCTCATTGTGTTCATACTTACTAGTATGTGTTATGCCTTGTGTTTTAAGGCTGTAAATATCTGTTCCGTAATTAAGGACCATATTCTCAGTTTGTTCTTTGATCCCGGTCTGAGAGGTTCCTTAAAAATACAGTACCACTTTTGACACCATCAGTCTCAATGCCCTCTTCTTAGTATGAACAGAGGCAACTGATGGTTTTAATTTTGAAGGATGATGCAAGGAAAAAATAAATAAAATCCTTAGGGCTAAGGGAATGTGCTGAAGAAAATACTGATCACTCCTGTAATTGAGCTATTATTCACAAATATGCACTTTATTGCTTTCTCCCAGAATTTAGGGACTTGAGGCTCAGTGCAACTAATCATTTTAAAAATTATCTGTATTGACAGATGTGGTCATACTAACATCTTCCTTTCCTGGATGGCCTTGCCTTGTCTGGTACTCTGTTCCTCCAATTGAAGTACCATGCTCTAATTCCACAACCCCCACCTAAATATCCAATTCCAGCACCACCTACTTCTGAAGCAGCTCAGGGCTTCCACTGCTATAGGTAATTAAACTATTTTAGTCAGTTTTTCTGCTCCTTATGATGTCAATATATTCCCTAATTTTATGCATAAATTGGACATGGAAATTATACTATCCTTTGTACCAGAAAAGACACTCAAGGCTTTTACATTCTTGAATAAATTTTATAAGCCCTGTTTTATAGATAGGAAAAAGGGAAACCTGATTGGTTAAGTAATTTGTGCAAAGCTGGAAAGATTTCAGAATCAAGATTGGATATCAAAGATTAGTACTCTGCTCAGACTACTAGACCACATCTCTCCATCTATTCCTGTGTATTCATTGTTATTGATAATCCTTGTTTAATTTTTTTTTTCAGTTTTATCAGTGGTATTGTTTACGACTTGCTTTATAGGAATGAGACCAGAAAAATTCAGTGTTGTCCACAGAACTACCTTCATTTTAGTTTTGTCCAGAAGTTGTCTAGAATTTTTTTTTAATTTTTCACAGATATCTTGCTACCTCATATTTGTATGGAAATGTGACCTAATATTTCTTTTCCACCTAATCTCCTGCTTTTTCATGCTGTGCATCTATAACCATCCGAATAACTTCTTGCCTCATAGTCTTTTAGAATTTTTAATTGATCTGTCATGTTCCTATCTTAAAAGTTGTCAGGAAATATAGGCACAAAAATAAAGTTTTTGCAGAACTTTAATTACAATGTCAAAAAATCAAGGTGTTCTGTTTCAGATTTTAAAAATAGCCTGTAGACTTCCGACAAGCTCTCCGTGTAGCTAGTAGGCTGGGATTCTTAAGGTTTGCCGAGTTCTTCTGCTGTACTTCCTGCCCTCATTTCTTTCCCCCCCCCCCCTTTCCTTGAGGGGATAGGTTGAGTTCTTCTCTGGATCATTTTGTGTTTGAAGGCCTTTCCCATTTTCCTGAATTTTATGCTGTTAATGAACAGGGATGGTAATTCTTGGTATTTGTGGCCTTTTCATTGTCTTCCTGACTAACCAATAGAACTGTCAGCCATCAAGACTTAGGACCAAGCTGTGAGCTCTCTAATGTTCTCCCTCAGCTGATTGATATTCAAGTAGGTGTTGAGAGATATTCACCATTCATAGGCTGGTGTGCTTGCTGATAGTCCTCTAATCTCAATCATGTTAGCCCAATTGTCATATATCGGAAAGGGTGGGCATTGAATGCTAGATTTAACATTCTGCAGCTACTAGCAAAGTGATGCTTCCCCCTTGGAATTGGGAGTTCTCTCCTCAACTTTGTTACCTTAAAGGCCTGTAGGGCTGCTGTGGTCCTGCTACAAAGGCAGCTTTTGGCTGTATAGTGTACAAGTTATTCATGGTACTAGTAAAATAAAAAAAAAAATCGTTACACCTGAAAATAGGTGATTATTTTTTGGAAATACTAGTTTTCATAACATTTAGAAAATGAAATGGAAGAATTAAAACAACATAAGTATTTATGCAATGGTAACTTGTTTTACTGAAAATATACTTTCTAGAAGAATTCCTTGCTAAGCTGTTCCTCTAAAATAAAGATGCAGTAGAAGGTATATGTTGCTTGGCTTCTTATATCTTGATGGTGTTTTTTATTGCAACCTGTGATGAACTGCGTAAAGCATACTGTAAAGCGGTTTTAAAAATCCTTGTTTTACTTAGGAATATATTTCTCACTTCTGCAGTTTTAGAAACTTCCTTCTGAAATTTTTGTCTCCCTTTGAGACTTAAGGTTCCCATTATTATGATCCTGAACTTCTAAAAATAGCTAGATATATCCTACAGCTTTTCTCCTCATCTTCCTTAAAAAAAAAAAAAAAAAAAAAAAAAAGGTTGCTCATGCCAGAATAGAGCATTTAACAAGTATTGAAAAAGAATGGGAGAGAGAAATTTGAAAAATCTAATCAAATAATACTGCTTAGCAAGGATAATTCTTTTAGTATTCTCTTAACCACTGAGCTTTCAGTGTGGCTAACTTTGATTGTGGAGATGACAGTGATATTTCATCAAAAAGGTAATTACATTGTCTGACCTGACAATGTTCTGAAGTTGCATACTGATGATTATTCAGTTACTGTAATTTATAGTTTGTATCTGGAGTTCATTCTACAAAATAAATCGTACTGTACTTTTCATTTTTATTCTGAATGAAATGCTGTAAAACTGTTAACTGTTCATGCTTGTAAAATGTCATGTTTTTGGGCAGTGGTAAGCTTCCATATAAAGAATAATTTGCAGAACTCTCCTTATTCAATGTAAACTATGTACTGAGCTTTTGTTTAATTAATATTACTCTTAAAAAATAGAACATTCAGGGTATTGACAGTTGAAAAGAGAAACTTTGTATTGGAGCAAGAGGAACAGAATATTTTGGAAAGAAAAATTAAGTAGAATAGCTTAATAGAGTAAAATTTAATTTTTACCCTAAACAATACATGTTTATAACACATTGTTTAACACTTCATTATGTTTCTTAAAATGCTGAATAGACTATTTTTGTTTTTCACTTGAGACTTTAAAGTGTATGTTGCAAACAACAAATGCTGATACCAGTATTGTATAGAAACCAAGTTTGACTTCGCTATAGCATCTCTGCTTTTCTTGGTAAATGAATGTGAATGGCCTTAATGGGCTAGGCATTAATCCCTCTGAAATCTCCACGAAAACCATTTTATGATCAGAAAAGGGATATGTCCCCATTTATTTATGGGCGGTATGGGTGTGTGTGTGCGCGCGCGCGCAAGGAACAATCTTGTACATTGTCCTCCTGATTACCAGCTGATTGTCTTTGAGAGTCAGCTCTCAGATAAATAACAAAGTTTGAAATTTTTTTTCCCGTTTAAATGCCAGCCACATTCTGATGCATAAGGTCCCTATTTTAATATGAAATGATTCGGTCTCGCATTTAAAAAAAAATCAGATTGTAAATTTAAAATAATAAATGGATACATTTATTATACTATACAGACAGATAACTAGTATGCCAGTGCTATTCAGGATTCTTAAATGAACTACATACTTAAGTGATGCAATGTAAATATGCTTGTCTTGATAGCTGACATGAAATAAAATTAATCCTAATCCCAATCAGTTAAAACACAGTTTTTAAAAACACTTGGTTTATTTAAAGTGCTATTCTACCCCCAGAAAAGCAATAAATGTTAAAATAGTATTGTCTCAATGATTTATAGATCGGATATGCTCATTTTATAAGTATAGCATTTTCTTTAGGCCCTGGGTTTCCCCATTGTCTTTGATGGGTTTACACAGGTATAATAGACTTCACTTTGTAAACAGTTTTGAGGGTGATATATGAGATGGAATAGAACCAGCTCACTCAATAATAGCTGTATTGGCTCTGCAGAGCTATATCTAATAAAAAACTTGTTCGTCAGTAAATCCGGGAGCTTTATTTATAAATACATAGAAATATCAGAACTTTTGCTAAAAAGGTGCTATTTTCATTTTAGGTTTGTCTACATGACCGCACAATTTGGACTATGGGGATGTGAATTGCAGAGGTCACTGAAGTGCTGCACTGTAACTGCTTTGTATGGATACTGCTTACACGAACTATGAGGTATCTAGTTCATGTTAATGTAATCCTGAAGAGTACTATACTAACACAAACTAGATACCTTTCAGTTTGCGCCAGCAGGGCCACACAGGGTAGTTAACGTCCCCATAATCCAAACTGTGGTGCAGTGTAAACACAACCTTAGTCACGTTTCAGAGAAGAACCTCACTTTAGAATGTTGAAAAGGGAGAATTATGGATGTTTACATTTTGCATTATAAAAAATATTTTACCCCTACAGTTGAGTCCTAGCAAACAACTTGGTTTCATGTTATGTTTTTTGCTATGAATCTGCTCTAAAACCTTAAAAAATAAAGGCAGTAGTTGTACATGTCTTGTTCACACAGTATAGTTTGGACTTAGACTTACTTGTATCACATCCCTTGTTTTTGTTTGACTTGGGGTTATTCTTATTGTTTATAGGGGAATGTGTAAGCAAAGACTGAGAGGAATCTACGTATGTAATCCTTATCGGCATCTAGAAACATTTTTTAAGGTCTGCAATTTGTAATAGTTTGGACTGGACTGAGGGCTCCTTCCTGAAAAAGTATTTGTGAACACAGCATTTCAGAGCAAATCATATTACAATTATTTCCCACAGAGATTTACCTCTTATTCAAACTGTATATTCAATGGCTTCAGGTTCATGTAGTGCAAGTTAGTCCCAAATACACCAAGGGACCCTTCACCCCTGCCCACTTTTTCAACAGGATTTGAGTATCATTGAAGACAGCCACCACCATTTGCTGTTGTCACCAGATATGGGTGTTCACAGAGTCGTATGTTATCCTCTGCTACACAGTTACAGAGGGCATCCAACATGCACAAACGGCATGGGATAGGCTCTGCCACCTTTATGCTTCAATAATACAGCATTTCTGCTTCATTAAATCAGGAGAGGAAGTGTTGCTCTAGAGAATGTGGAGGACTAACCAGCTGATTTGTGACACATGTTCTTGTTCCAAAGCAGTGTAAGTTACAATTAATTATGGAGAGGATTGGGGGACTATATAGGCAGGGTATTGTCGAAGGACGATTTACCATGGACAAGAGCCACCCTGCAGACTCAGGGCATGCATGCAGGCTGAGATAGCATTCTTATTCCTTTGGGTTTGTCCACACGTGGGATAGTGTGAATGGGACAGTGTAGGAGCAACTCGGGAGCTATGGATCTGTTTTCCATTTCTGCACCTCTTTACATGGAAAACATTGGATAAGAGCCACAAGCTGCAGTTTCAAGATGGAAAGCAATTTTAGTGGAGGTGTAGTTGTAGAATATGAAATACATCAGATAAAGGTTTTAGCGTAGCTGCAAACTGAAAACGTGCAGTAGAGAGGTTTGAGGTCCAGAAAGACAAACTCTATAAAAAGGAACAACAATTTTGAAGATAGTCTGGGAGGGAAACTCTGAGTGCTCATATTTAATGATGTTTTCCAGGGAAATGTTCCAAGTAATTTCCAGAAGGCTGCTACTATAAAAAGAGTTAAAGGAAAGGGAAGTATCAGGGTAATGGGAAGTATTCTGGAAATGGATTCCAGAGGGATTCCAGTTCACGACAAGACTCGTGTGCATGGCTCGATTTAACTGATGGGGGAGCTTTGGCTTGAGAAATGAAACTTAGGCATGACAAAGAATTTTCAAGGACAAGAAGAGAGGTGTGCAGAATGCCAGAGACCATCTCAGAGTGCTGACAGAGATTCAGATTCAAAGGCCTGGAAGAATCAGAGGAATAGTATGCCAGTAGTACTAATTTAGTTTGTGCATCTAATTTACAAGTCTCCGTGTCTGCATATCAGCTGATGCTTGAAAGTTAATTGAACAAAACAAGATAATTAGTTATCTTGTAAATCAATAATTGTACAACTTTTTCAGATTACTTTGGACTCCTAATTTGTGACAGATTATAGAAAGGAAGCGTACAGGTAATTATTAGTACTTCTGGGAAATGCTTTTTTTCACAGGTTGAGATACTATTGTTAAATTCAGTGCAGATTAGTTTGCAAGGCTTCTGAATGAAGGTTTGATTATTTGAAATATCAAGAAATTTTTCATATAAATGGTCAATGGATAATGCTAACAGAAATGGCAACCATTTTTTTCTGAAATCTGAATTTGGTAAATAAAACCCAGTGACTAGAAAGATGTTTACTGAGAGTTATAATGGTGCCATAAATTAAAATCCTTGGACTAATTTAAGAGAATTCTTGAGTTCCAAAAGCAAAAGATAAGAGGTAAATATTCTATTTAATAGAATGTCCTCACTACAACCCTGCAACTTTTCTTGTCCAGCTGGCTGAAAGAAAAGTGTTTGTTGCCTCTTTAATGGCACCCTCTTCTGGGGAGTGAGGTGTGTGTTTGGGGGACTGCCGCAGGGTGTATTCTCTCCAGTCAGGGCCAGCCATAGACCAAATGGCATCTCAGGCGAGGAGCATCTTTGGTGCCCCCCAACTCCATTTGTTAAACTTTTGAATACCTGACAGCACCCTGAGCCCAGTGCCCCCGAACTCTGACACCCCAGGTGGTTGCCTGCCCCTAAATCCAGCCATCTCCAGTATCACACATTAGACCATGTCCCTGCAATTTGAAGCCTTCAGAGTCCAGACAGGCATCTGGGTGGGGAGCGAGGTAGTGGTGGTGGTATATCAGACTGCACCTTCCCCTGGCTGGGAGTTTGACTGCCTACTCCTTCTGTTGAGTGTTCCCAGGAACCTCCCTTCCCCATTGCCTCTGAGTAGCAGCAATTGCCAAATTTCTGGAAACCAACTGCCAGGCTGAGAGTGGGGGTGGGTCAGTGCTTTGGTCCCATCTGGCCACAGCTCCAGTGCCTCTGCTGACCTAGCCATCAGCACAGAGCCCAGCCAGGTCCCCTCCCCGAACTCCTGAACTAAAGGGCATCCCCCTCTCTGCCAGGCTGAGCATGTCCCCATCAGTGGTCCCACTCCCCCCACCATGGAGGGTGGAGCCACACTGCCCTGTTTGAGGGCTGAGGGGTGCGGGAGGGAAATAGCGCAGCAGGTTCTTAAAGGGCCACACCACATCCCTGATGGAGCTGCACAGAGGATTCCTGAGCAGCACGGTTTCTGATCTGTGCAGTATAAACAAGATTGCTGCATGGCGCAGTTGGTTGAAGGAAGGGGGCACTGCCTTTCCAGCTGCCCAGAAGGAGGGTATTTAGGGTATATATTCAGGGATTGATTGAAGTGGGTTTTGTGGCTATGTCTATTACCAGGTGGCATAATTTTTTTTTCATGTGAGTTGATGATGCAATTAATTTACACAATTCAGTTTTGGAGTAAATTTCAAAGTTTCAACAGTAGGCTTCCGGAAGGCCTGTATAGAACCCAACACTGGTCAGGCTATATTTGATTATTTTTTTAATAAGCATTTTAATTTTATGGTGACATTCTGCTCTTGAATTATAAACAGCAGAGCAATATTTTTCATTTTGAGCTATATTTTTATCAGGTTTAAAATTGTTAGTATTTGCAGCGGGCAAAAATTCTTGATTCAGTTTAAAAAAAAAAAAAAAATTTCAACATTTCCTTTCAGTTGGTCCAGTTCTATTTTATCAGCAAAGAGAATTTAAAATAATATTTGAACTGGTTTTGGATGCTTTTCTGCCCTCATTTTCAGTGAAAAATTGTTTCATTTTTCACATAGAAGTTTTGTTGCAAGTCCGGAGATTCTTATATGGAATAGTTATTTTTCAAATATTTGAAACAGTTATTCAAATCTGAGAAGTGGCTTTTATGCATGTTCTGTAGCTACTATTTTTAGGGACCTCCATTGGTTTTGCTTTCAGAATTCCTATTATTGTCTATGCCAATATGCCTATTAGTGTTTGAGTACACATAGAATAATCATATCAGAAAAAACTCCAGCAAAATTGACACTAATTGGCACCCTTGTTGATGGACTTATTAGAGATGCCCAGGACTGAATGAGCATGAAGATTGAAGTGTCCTCTCAGCTCTATTGGTTATCATTCCAGTTCAGAGTGAACACTTAAATTTCACTGAATTTTTTTTAATGTGTTAGCAGTACAGTAGTACTATTTATATATGTTCTTTTTGTACTATGGCTGACAGGTTAATCTATATTTAGTTTATTTTCCATTTTTTTCATGTGTATCTAGAAAATTATTATAGGCATTGTATAAATTGGAATAATAAATATATTAGTTAACCTTTGTTGTTTAATGATTTTTATATCACCATTGATATGCATAGTGCTTTACAGTCCAGAAAAGATGGAGCCACTCTCACAGACAGTTTACAATCTAAGGCCCTAATCTTTCAAAGAGATGCATAATTTTATGCACATCCATAGTCACATTGGGACTTCTCATTTGCATAAAGTTATACAACATCATATATAATACATTACACAATGTAGCAAGACATAAACTATGAGGAGGGAGAGGGAGAAGCAGCGGAGAGGGAGATTTTTTTTCTCCCTTATCAGTAGAAAGTAGCGAGGAGTCACCCTCCCACCCCACCCACAACTGCTCTTTCACTGGTCACTTGGGAATGGAGAGAATACATGAAAAGTTAAAGAAAAGCATCTTATTGCCTAATATTCAAAATGAAGTAAAGGAATATTGCAAAAAGTGTGACGTGTCAAAAGTGGAAAAAGCCAGTTGGTCTCCCACAAGTGGAAGAAGCTTGTTATATCCTTTACTGGTAATCAAAGAAGCATTTTTCAGGGTTGTCATGGGTATCATAGGGCCTTTACCCAGGCCAACTCAGACAGGAAAAAAGATTTACATTAATAGTGGTGGATTTTGCTGTCTGGTGCCGAGAATTCCATATTCTTCAGGATGGGCTTTCCAATGCATCCGATGAAGTGAGCTGTAGCTCACGAAAGCTTATGCTCTAATAAATTTGTTAGTCTCTAAGGTGCCACAAGTACTCCTTTTCTTTATCCGATTGTGGGTCAGATTTAATGTACTAGCTATTTGGTGATTTATGGAGGATGTGTGGGATGAAACAGTTAAAATATGTCCCCTATCACCCAGAAACAAATTATTTAGTTGAAAGGTGCAATGGGACCCTAAAATTCATGCTAAGAATGGGGGCCAGTAAGGATTCTAAAAATTAATACTGGCCACTCCGGGCTTGTATTAAACTCCCAAGGTTACAGTTTTTCTCTAACTTTGGATTGGTAGATGCTGCCACCACCCAAGTGCAGAACCGTTTTGAGAGCACAGGAAGGTGCACTTGGGAATTCCTTACTATGGAGTACCCTCAAGCCTTTTCACCTGCCCTCTGGGGAAGAGCTGAGGGGGGGGGGAGGAAGGAAATCAGCTGTTGCCACCTGCTAATTAAACATATGCACAAACCTCTTAAAACACAAAAATCCAATTCTGTTCTTAAAAAAGGTAAATTTTATTAATTTTAAAAAAATAAAGAAAATATATCTGGGAACTCAGGCTATTGCTAGATTTTAAAAGAGCAACTACAAGGATTAAGCACCAGGAATAGCTTTCTTGAAGTCCAGGTTAGAGGTTACAAGCAAAACAAAAGCACCTGGGATTAGCACAGAGGAATCCACAAGCCATAATGAAATAAAAGGGGTAAACCTAATTGCATCTTCCTAGACATTTCCTGATCTACTTACATATCTGGGGTTTTAAATGAGTAGTTTCTATGACTATTTTTTTTCATACCTGGCCCAAGCTTCTTACAGCATAGCTACTGCCCTGTTTGCCTCTCCCTGGGAGGAGAACAACAGACAAACAAAAAAGGAGTCTTTTTTGCATTTTAAAAAGTTCTAGCCTTCCCCTTGGGTCTTTTGGCCAGATGCCGACTCCTTCCTTTTACCTGTGCATAGCAGTAAGACTTTTTAACCTTTACAGGTAGAGCAATTAGAGAACAGCTACTAAGAGGGATTTTATAGCTACTGGCTGGCTGGGTGTCCATAAAAGGGAGTCCCCCCTCTTTCATTTATCACACCTTATCTGCTGCTTGTTTACTGGGAGGTGTCCCATGTGTCCACAGTGTTTGCCCCATCTGACTTCCTGTATGGGAGAAAGGTCAGAGGTCCCATGAATTTCATTAGAGACTCCTGGGAGGGTGACACTGAAGCAGAGAGGGAACCAGTTGTTGATTAGGTGCAGAGGTTTAGGGAGTATATAATATCCATGATGGGGGGAGGAGGGGAATGCAACAAAACCTCACTAAAAGGTAGGCAGCTCAAAGAGAGTGCTATGATCACAAAACCTGTGATTGATCATTTGATGTGGGGGATTTAGTACTAGTGTTACTCCCTGTTTAAAAAAAAAAAAAAAAAAAAAAAAAAAGTACAAAATGCAGAACTCCATGGGGGAGGGATTTTGAGGTGGTAGAAAGGGTTAATGACATTACCTACAATGTACAAAGGCCCCGCAGCAGGGTTGCACCTCAAACTGCGTAAAAACAGGTAAAAGTATATCACAATCATGAAGTCATTATAATAAACCTGATATGCTATGCAGAGGAGGGCTATAAAACGGTTCTTCTTATTGAGTTAATGAATGAATAAATGCCTTTTGGAAAGCATTAATCTATATGAAGGGCTAACCCTGACTAAAGAGATTGCTGCAAAGTCACCAGCAAGTATTTTCCAGCAGGTCAGGCCTGACTCTCACAATGGTCTATTAAATTAAATACTGTTGGACCCCAGCCTGGACCCAGCAGAACATATTGGATAAATGCAGGAGCAAGTTTTGAGGCAATAGCGAGCATCCTGGACATAATAATTACAGAGTCAAACAATCCTTGGGCT
This sequence comes from Dermochelys coriacea, assembly GCF_009764565.3. NCBI lineage: Eukaryota > Metazoa > Chordata > Testudines > Dermochelyidae > Dermochelys > Dermochelys coriacea. The sequence continues at coordinate 60,855,712 of NC_050072.1, read as the reverse complement.
TCTCCAGTTATGGTCCCCCAAAAGGATGGGATCATGAGGTTTTATATTGATTATAGAAAGCTTAATGTTGTCATGGTTCCTGATGCATACCCTAAGCTTAGAATAGATGCTCTAGGCAGGGAAAATTTCCTGGATTTAACAAAAAGGTATTGGAAAATTCCCCTAGATAGTGAAGCACAGAAAAAAAAATCTACCTTTATAACCACTTCAGGATGTTCTGAGTTTACAATGTTTGTCAGGGCGGTTTCATGGGTGGCCAGAGTCTGCAGTCATAAGTCAGTTGGGAGGGATACTGGGAGGTCAGAAGCAGGAGATAAACTGGAGATCAGAACCATGAGTCTGGAACCAGAGTCGAGCCACGTCAGGATACTAGGGGGTCAGAGGCAGTAAACAAACTGGAGTTCTGGAGCCACAAGTCAGATATCAGCAATCAAACTGAGTTGGAATGCCAGGAAATTAAGCTGGGGAAGCAGGAGTGAGTAGCAGGAAGTACAAGGCACACAGTCCAGAGCAGGATGAAGTGCAGTTCAGACAGCTTCCTGTTCCTGCTGCTGACTTAAGTAGGGCTAGTAGGCTAGTCAGCCCCTCTGGGTCTCTGCCTATAGGATCTCAGGGGCTGATCCTCACACGGGCTAGCCTTCGTGGGTCTCAGGTAAGCTATAGCCAGCAGACTACTAGGTGAAGTATTGTAGCTAAGGCCTTACCTGCTCAATAGAAAGTCCAGGGTCCTAACATACCACTTTCTATTGGTATGACTTTACAGAAAAGAAGGTATCAAACTCCAGACTGCTGCATTGAAGAAAAGTGCTTCAAGAATATGATGTAGAAATTATACATATTAAGGGCCAGGAAATCGTGGTGTCAGATGCACTGTCCAGGCAAGAGGCTTCTGAGCTGATGCTTACAGATTAGCCAGTGGCCAACCCTATCACATCAGTGTAATGGGAGAGGTGTGACCTAGGGACTCCTTGATGCCAACTGGCAAAGAGCACAGGAGGTGCATAGGGTTTTACAGAGCTTCCCAGGATTGGATATATGCATAATAGTTCACTGAAGGGCGGCATGTGAGATCTCCACCATAAGCCAGTAGCCCACTGGTCTTAAAAATCATTGTGAACCGTGTACGGATAATATTTAAGGAGTTATGTATCTATATTTGAAATTATGTTTTAAGGTTTTGGAGTTGAGGGAAGTCACCATGAGGTGACATTCCTCAAAAATATTCCTTTCAGGCAGCTGGTAACAGACATCTACCTCCCTGTCTGGTCATTAGGTGTTTTCATAGGAAAAAAAAAAAAAGCATCATATAAAGGACACAATCCTAACAAAATGACTAACTTGCACTGCTTAGTATGCATTTTTCATAAAATCTTTGCAAACTTTTATCATTATAATGAGTTATGGTGTTCATGAAAAAAATCATAATTGTGGCAATCAAGCCATACTGAGTCCACAAACCCCAATAGGATTAATAGCTGAAACCATTATAAAAATAAAAGGAGATTAAATATAAAAATTAAACATTTTCTTTGTCTTTTGTTTTGAATTTGATAGTATTCAGGTGTAATTTTAGGGATAACCACTGGTGTAGGGCATCTTACACAAGAGACCAACTTTATTTTAATCATGAGGCCACTGTATAGCATCAATCCACTGAAGCCATGTGATTGGTAATTCCATAACCTGGTGAATGTGACATTCATATGTTATATGGCAGCTTCTAAAGACCCAGAATATTTGCTCCTTCAAAAATTTCATCTTTAAAGATAAGATTTTGGATAGAGACACAAGATTGGCTTTCATTGTTGTAAGTTCCAATCTGACACTTTCTACCTTTTGCAAAGCCTCAAACAGGAGACCCACCTCCTGAAAAAGAGATGTATATTTACTCATTGTGACTAATTACGTCCTTCATGATATATAACATGCTCACAAATTTGCCTTAAGAATATCCTTAACTCAGCTAAGAGCTAATGTTGTACTCAGTTTTTGCAGTAAGAAAAGGAGTACTTGTGGCACCTTAGAGACTAACAAATTTATTAGAGCATAAGCTTTCGTGAGCTACAGCTCACTTCATCGGATGCATTTGGTGGAAAATACAGTGGGGAGATTTATATACACACACAGAGAACATGAAACAATGGGTTTTATCATACACACTGTAAGGAGAGTGATCACTTAAGATGAGCCATCACCAGCAGCAGGGGGGGAAAGGAGGAAAACCTTTCATGGTGACAAGCAAGGTAGGCCATTTTCAGCAGTTAACAAGAACATCTGAGGAACAGTGGGGGTGGGGTGGGGGGGAGAAATAACATGAGGAAATAGTTTTACTTTGTGTAATGACTCATCCATTCCCAGTCTCTATTCAAGCCTAAGTTAATTGTAGCCAGTTTGCAAATTAATTCCAATTCAGCAGTCTTTCGTTGGAGTCTGTTTTTGAAGCTTTTTTGTTGAAGGATAACCACCCTCAGGTCTGTAATCGAGTGACCGGAGAGATTGAAGTGTTCTCCGACTGGTTTTTGAATGTTATAATTCTTGACGTCTGATTTGTGTCCATTCATTCTTTTACATAGAGACTGTCCAGTTTGACCAATGTATATGGCAGAGGAGCATTGTTGGCACATGATGGCATATATCACATTGGTAGATGTGCAGGTGAACGAGCCTCTGATAGTGTGGCTGATGTGATTAGGCCCTATGATGGTGTCCCCTGAACAGATATGTGGACAGAGTTGGCAACGGACTTTGTTGCAAGGATAGATTCCTGGGTTAGTGGTTCTGTTGTGTGGTATGTGGTTGCTGGTGAGTATTTGCTTCAAATCAGGGGGCTGTAAGCAAGGACTGGCCTGTCTCCCAAGATCTGTGAGAGTGCTGGGTCGTCCTTCAGGATAGGTTGAGATCCTTGATGATGCATTGGAGAGGTTTTAGTTGGGGGCTGAAGGTGATGGCTAGTGGCGTTCTGTTATTTTCTTTGTTGGGCCTGTCCTGTAATAGGTGACTTCTGGGTACTCTTCTGGCTCTGTCAATCTGTTTCTTCACTTCAGCAGATGAGTATTGTAGTTGTAGGAATGCATGATAGAGATGTTGTAAGTGTTTGTCTCTGTCTGAGGGGTTGGAGTAAATGCAGTTATATCGTAGAGCTTGGCTGTAGACAATGGATCGTGTGGTATGATCTGGATGAAAGCTAGAGGCATGTAGGTAGGAATAGCGGTCAGTAGGTTTCTGATAAGGGGTGGTGTTTATGTGACCATTGTGTATTAGCACCGTAGTGTCTAGGAAGTGGATCTCTTGTGTGGACTGATCCAGGCTGAGGTTGATGGTGGGATGGAAATTGTTGAAATCCTGGTGGAATTCCTCAAGGGCTTCTTTTCCATGGGTCCAGATGATGAAGATGTCATCAATGTAGCGCAAGTAGAGTAGGGGCATTAGGGGACGAGAGCTGAGGAACCATTGTTCTAAGTCAGCCATAAAAATGTTGGCATACTGTGGGGCCATTCGGGTACCCATCGCAGTGCCGCTGATTTGAAGGTATACTTTGTCCCCAAATGTGAAATAGTTATGGGTGAGGACAAAGTCACGAAGTTCAGCCACCAGGTTAGCCGTGACATTATCGGGGATACTGTTCCTGACGGCTTGTAGTCCATCCTTTTGTGGAATGTTGGTATAGAGGGCTTCTACATCCATAATGGCTAGGATGGTGTTTTTAGGAAGATCACCAATGGATTGTAGTTTCCTCAGGAAGTCAGTGGTGTCTTGAAGATAGCTGCGAGTGCTGATAACGTAGGGCCTGAGGAGGGAGTCTACATAGCCAGACAATCCTGTTGTCAGGGTGCCAATGCCTGAGATGATGGGGCTTCCAGGATTTTCAGGTTTATGGATCTTGGGTAGCAGATAGAATACCCCAGGTCGGGGTTCTAGGGGTGTGTCTGTGCGGATTTGTTCTTGTGCTTTTTCAGGGAGTTTCTTGAGCAAATGCTGTAGTTTCTTTCTTTTGGTAATTCTCAGTGGGATCAGAGGGTAATGGCTTGTAGAAAGTGGTGTTGGAGAGCTGCCTAGTAGCCTCTTGTTCATATTCCAACCTATTCATGATGATGACAGCACCTCCTTTGTCAGCCTTTTTGATTATGATGTCAGAGTTGTTTCTGAGGCTGTGGATGGCATTGTGTTCTGCACGGCTGAGGTTATGGGGCAAGTGATGCTGCTTTTCCACAATTTCAGCCCGTGCACGTCGGCGGAAGCACTCTATGTAGAAGTCCAGGCTGCTGTTTCGACCTTCAGGAGGAGTTCACCCAGAATCCTTCTTTTTGTAGTGTTGGTAGGAAGGTCTCTGTGGGTTAATATGTTGGTCAGAGGTGTGTTGGAAATAGTCCTTGAGTCGGAGATGTCGAAAATAGGATTCTAGGTCACCACAGAACTGTATCATGGGGAGAAACACATACAGTTTTTGCAGATCTTGGGAGACAGGCCAGTCCTTGCTTACAGACAGCCCCCCAGTTTGAAGCAAATACTCACCAGCAACCACACACCACACAACAGAACCACTAACCCAGGAACCTATCCTTGCAACAAAGCCTGTTGCCAACTCTGTCCACATATCTATTCAGGGGACACCATCATAGGGCCTAATCACATCAGCCACACTATCAGATGCTCGTTCACCTGCGCATCTACCAATGTGATATATGCCATCATGTGCCAGCAATGCCCCTCTGCCATGTACATTGGCCAAACTGGACAGTCTCTACGTAAAAGAATGAATGGACACAAATCAGACGTCAAGAATTATAACATTCAAAAACCAGTCGGAGAACACTTCAGTCTCTCCGATCACTCGATTACAGACCTAAGAGTGGCTATCCTTCAACAAAAAAGCTTCAGAAACTGACTCCAAGGAGAGACTGCTGAATTGGAATTAATTTGCAAACTGGCTACAATTAACTTAGGCTTGAATAGAGACTGGGAATGGATGAGTCATTACACAAAGTAAAACTATTTCCCCATGGTATTTCTCCCCCCGCCCCACCCCCCACTGTTCCTCAGATATTCTTGTTAACTGCTGGAAATAGCTTACCTTGCTTGTCAGCATGAAAGGTTTTCCTCCTTTCCCCCCCTGCTGCTGGTGATGGCTTATCTTAAGTGATCACTCTCCTTACAGTGTGTATGATAAACCCATTGTTTCATGTTCTCTGTGTGTGTATATCAATCTCCCTTCTGTATTTTCCACCAAATGCATCCGATGAAGAGAGCTGTAGCTTATGCTCTAATAAATTTGTTAGTCTCTAAGGTGCTCCTTTTCTTTTTGCGAATACAGACGAACACGGCTGCTACTCTGAAACCAGTTTTTGCAGTATGATCCAAATGGGTGACAGCCAAATAATTTTTGATCATCGACTTTAGTCCTCTGGCCAGACTAGACCCAGTGTACAGGGTTGAATATCTCCAAAATGGTTCACAGTTGCTTCCAAGTTATCAGCAAAAGTTGCTGTTGTCATTTGGAACTTAAATAGTAACACTTGAAAATGTCTTTCAAACTAAATTCAAACTTTAAAAGTCTGGGATAATCTTTTTCTAAATTCTAAAAAGATTTGTCTGAATTACTATATTTCATTTGTACTGAAGTAGTACATAGGACCTTTGTGCTAGGTGCCATACAAACAACAAAAGGAAGGTCCCTGTCCCAGGAACCTGCAATCTAAATAAACACCTGAAACAAAGTATGTTAGGAAACTACAACTATTTATGAGTTTTCCCTGAAGAAGAAATTCATAAATACTGAATAGTAATATAAATAAAGGAAGGTTTGAAATAGATGAAGCATTTTTACAGTGTACAATGATTTGATTATTTAAACTGTTATTGAGAATTCTTATAAATTGCTTTCTAAGAGTTGTCCATATAGTTACCCAAAAGAAAAATTAGTAATAATTTGTAATTATATAGTGCTTTCTATCTGAGGTTTGCAAAGTTCAAATTAAACTATGAGCTTTTAGAGGAAAAGACTGTTTTTATATTGTATTTGTATAGCACCTAGTACAATGGTGCACTGATCCTGATTAGGGCCATTAGGTGGTATCCAGATGCAAATGTTAATATAATAATGAATTAGTACGCACTGTATTTCTGTAGGGTTCATAATTTTATGGTTGAGTAGCCTGAGGAACAAGCAGACTAAGTGACTTGCCCATGGAAGTTTGTGGCAGAACTGGGAACAGATGCACAGTGAGTCCTGTGCATTAGCTACAAGATTATATTTTCTCCAATTTAGCCTTTCTTCCACAAAAGTAAAATGTCTTTTGTGAAAAGAGGTACTTGAATTTTATCTCACAGACATTCTGGTCCAGATCCTGTGCTGTGCTGCAGCTGCTTTGTGCTGCCCTGCTAGTGCAAACCTGCCTCAAAGTCCACATAGTCAGCCAAAAGAGGACCTGAGTGCAAAGTATTCTTCCAGTGGCGCAGAGTTGATGTAGCAGCTGCTCAACCGTCACCCTCTCTGTTATAGGGCATTGTAGATGGGCCTTTCTTCCATTCCAGTGTTCCCTGGCTGCTGAGAGACGAACTCAGCACACAGCCAGTCCAGGGTCAGGGAATACAAATTTTTTGCGGCAACCCCACCTCGGTTGTACTACATGTTCCTCAGCTGTAGTCAGGTTCTGGGTTATTGTCTCTAGTAAATAATCTATAACAAGTCTGTCTGTCTGAGCTTTAAGAATTCTTATATTTTTGCATTTTAATACCAAGCGACTCTATTACAGTATAGATGAAGAGATCACATTTTTATGATTGAGTTAGAGAATGCTTACAATGGGATTTTATGTTTGAAAATTCTGCTTCACTGTTTAAAACAGTACAGCTATAAAAATGCTTTTGTACCAGATGCAGTAAATTAAACTAAAGATTGTAGTGACACTTTGTATTCAGCCATAGTCAGACCTGAGTAATCCGGGTGTGGTTGATCCAGATGTCTGGATTTCAAAAAGATTTAAATTATCAACAATCAGGAAATCTGGCAAGAAGAATTCTACAATAGTTTAAAAAAATCCACAACAAAAACAAATAAAATCAAGTTTACAAAACTGTTTCAGATTAACCACATTTTAATTTAGTTTACAGAGATATTAATTAATTGACGTATACTTTTGCATTGGCATGTGTCCTATTTATTGTTTGTAGCAAATAAATTATGATAAAGTATCATGATGGATGATTTTGCTGCTTAGTGCCAAGAAGCAAAGTAAATTAGAATTCTTCTCACTATGTGCCTTAGAGCCCATTCCACCTGACTCATCAAATGAAAAATTCATCAATTAATCCTCTGACAATAACGATATATACACAAAAATCAATCCTGGATTGATTTTTTGAGCCCGAACATGAAAACCAAGCCCTGACTTGCACATTGTGTGGAATTTCTCTTCATTTCAACCTTATTACTGAGTATAAAAGCTGAAGTGTTCATATAATTATTTGTTCTGAGTCAACTACAAAAATGTGATTGTTTGAGAAAGGGTATATATGCTACAGAGATGTTCTGAAGTACTATCTGAGTGAGCTAATAAAGTTGTCAATGCATGTAAGAACACAGCTGATATGAATCCCACTAGAAGGCAAGCAATGGAGAGAGACACTGATCACTGAATCCTGATGGGAGACCACCCAGAATAGTTAACACTGAGCTGAGTGCTGAGGAAGATCAAAGAGAGAGAAGAGCAATGCAAAATAAATTAAAAGTCAAATACATATGCGTGAAAATGGTCTTCATGGGAAAATATTAATAGCTTTTTATAGAATTAACTCTATTAATATCTATTGTATTGTTAATATTGTAACATTCTCTCAATAGTAAAAAAAATGTATAATAGGTTGCAGAATCTTTCACTTGTAAACTGTTAATTTTTCAGTAGAAATGAAAGTTGCAACACATTCAATATCCATTAAAATGACTAGAATCTGTCTCTCTCTTTCTCTTGCTTTGCTTTAATAATGTAATTTTTTGTTCACACGGTACTTTCAAGGGGCAAAATGTCTTCATTTGAAACTTTTACTAGGTATTAATGTATCTTTCCCCCACTTGAGTGCAGAATTGAAGTTGAGAAGCGTTTTTCTATCATGTTATCTTCTGTAAAAATGTTTAAGGCATACAACAGAAATTCCAGATAAGAAATCTCTAAGATGAACACAAGTTGCTTTTTATTTAAATATACAAAGGAAAGGTAGTCAAGTCCTGAATTACATGTGTAAGCTCATGGCTTTACCTTCTCATAGGATTAATATTTTAAGCAACTTGCCTCAGATGTGGTAAGGATTGGAAGCTACTTGCTGAGTAAATTCTTGATAATGCGTTCAGTACAATGAGACATAATCTTTTTCAGTAAAATTTCCTCTTTTTTTTGTACCATTGAAACATCAAGCTATCTGTTTTTCAATCTGTATACACGTTTAGTGTTCCATGCATTAGCAGTTTTAATCAATATGTCATCAGTTCATCACTGCTAGCATAAGTTTAAAAATAAAGTTCATCCCCTAAAAAAGAACCCCAACAGTGCTAAACAAGAATTGGAAAATTCAGTGAAAAATGTTGAGCTAGAGAGTGCAGTCAATATTCCTTACTACAGACATAGTAAATTTTGATGGCTCTCCCCTGAATGTGTGTGCTTACAGCAAATCAACATTAACAAATCTTTTCATGTTTTATAGATGTAAAAAGAGCTGAATACATGCAGTTCAAAAACTATTCAATTATTGTTTTCCCCCCACCATAAGCAAGAAGAAAACTGTGGAAAGATTTTGGCTTAAGGTACAGAATGTGAAATATTGTTTTTCAGTGGTTTAAAATTAAAACTCTGGCTGTTGAGAGTAAAGTACTTCAAAAACACTGTATATTTGCATGTTTGAAGCAAGATAATTATCCTTGTAGTCTGTCATCATACTATACATCAGTAAAGACTTGTATGATCTTTCCCATTTCCGATCAGCCAAGATGGTTTTGCACCTAGACTATCAGAACCTGCATTCTTTAGCACCTATTGTAATTAAAACCTTTGTAAAACAGTGAAGTAAAATATAATATACTGTACACAAAAACTTATTTTTTTTCCTGTGTACACCTCAATTTACAGTTTTGTTAAGGATATTCAAGTTTAAATAATTTTAGAAATTATGTATGAAATTTTTACAAAAACAACTCGTTTTTTTTGTTTATATATATATATTTATAACCCCAGATTGAAGAAAGTGATGGAGGAAAAATTCTCTCATATATTTACTTTTAGGTATGCTGCAGTTCAGGCTTGATTCTGTCCTACTTTTTCAACTGTACTTCATCTGCCTATTTATATGTATATATTTACATAATCAACTCCTATGGGAAATGTACTTTTACTAGAGAATGAGTAATAAAAAGTAACTTGCAGGTAGTGAGCATGTATACATTTCAAAATATGTTTTTAATAATTTATTTTTATAATATTTGTCTAGTTTTCCATCGTGATTGTGTATATTTTAAAAACTTTACTTATGGATCCTGGTATATTCTGTTTCTAAATACACAATTAAAATATACTATTACATTGTGTCTGGTAGTTGTATAAAAATAATTTGTAGTGGTTTTTTAAGGTAATCTAACATTTACTAAATAAAGCAATAGCGTTGGTTACTTGAAATACAATTTTATAGTTTTTGTTTACAATCTATCTTTACCTTAATGCTAGATTTTCCCCCCGCTCTCTCCCACCCCGTGTGTGTTTGTCTGCAGATGGAAATTGTGTTACCATGCATAAGAAAGAGGTTGCAGTCTTTGAACAGAAAGACTTATTTTTCCAATCTACACAGTTGTGGTACTAAATCTAATATATTCTTCTTCTTAGATATTACTATATATTAATGTAAGGTAGCACAAAGTGAGAAAAAAGAGAATAGTCAAATGGTCAGCAGAGGACAGTCGTGAATGGCAGAGGTAGTCAGACAAAGTAAATAAAAAGTCCTGCCTGATTAATCCTGAAAACGAAAGCATTCAGATCATTTTAATGTCACTTGATAGTGCTGCTGTGGTCAGGAGGTTATCAAGTGGTTTCACTGTTTTCCCAATACCTTTTGAAAATATGCTATTATTAAAATACTTGGTTCTGATGGTCTCTTTGGTAGTCCAGTGATTTCCAGTATTTTTACATTTCCAAACGTCAACATAAAAAGTTAATTAACATAAATACTGACATTTTTTCCACTGTGCCTATATATACTTTTTGATATCTGGCAAATAAAGCAGATTTGAAATGGCTGGGATGGTTTACATTGGGAAAGTCCTGGCCATCCCCATTAGCAATATTTTATTCTCTTTATTTGCTAAGCAAAGACTTATTTTGCCATATCCTAAGCAATTAGGCTAACATTTCCAAGGGTGGATGCCTAAAGTTAGACACTAAAATATATATATTTACACATCTAAATAAAAAAATACATGACTTTCTAAGGTTCTGTGCACACCCCCATTAACTTCAATTTAGGGAGCATCAGATGTTGAACACCTATTTTAAAATCAAGCCAGATGCCTAAATAAAGATTTAGGTGTCTAACTTTGGGCTCCTGAGTTGTAAGCTGTTGGCCCTAGCCTGCACCTCAGCATCACTATGTGTAAAATTTAGGATAATACTTGCCTCACAGAAGTAATTAGAAGATTTAGTATTTCATGTTTGTAAAATATTTTAAGATCCTTTGGATACAGGCACTATAGTAATGTAATGTATTGTTAATTTACACCGTATGCTGTAACTCCATTTGGAAAAAATAGAGTTTTTAAACTAAGTTTTACTGTATAATTTTAATGAAAAGTTTTTGTGTCTTTAACCTTGATTTCAGGACTTAGGCTCCAGTTCAGCAAAGAACTTGAGCATGAGCTCAACTCCATACCTATTCAGTAAAGTACTATTTCAGCAACAGTGTTGTCTAGTGGATAGAACTGTGGCCTGGGACTCAGGAGACTGGGATTCTGTTCCTGGCTCTGCCGCTGACTTGTGGGTGACCTTGGACAACTCACTTCACCTCTCTGTGTCTCAGTTTCCCCATCTGTAAAGTGGAGATAATGATCCCAACCTCAGTCAAAAAGCACTTTGAGATGTACTAATGAAAAGCACTAGATAAGAACTAGATATTATTAATACTTAAACATGCTCTTAAATCCTGTTGAAATAAGTTGGCCTTAAACTCATGTGGAAAGTTAATTATGTGCTTAAGTGTTAACTCGACTTGGGATCTAATTCAGCAAGGGGCCTAAGCACGTGCCTAAATGCAAGCATGTACGTAGTCCCATTGAAGTGAATGGGAAAGCTCATATCCTAAAATTTAGGCATGTGCCTAGGTACCTTGTTGAATTGGGGCTTTGGTGTACAAATTATCAGCCTAGATATTATCATGATCATCATTCTTTTCTTAATTCTTATCCCAAACAACATTACAGATGCTGGATTTTGGTGATAAGGATGCAAGTTTGCTTATTTCACACGTATTTTTATTTTTGTTCAAGTTCTAAACTAGTCTTTATATACACCCTTTGAGATTTAGAAAACAAATGGCACTGAGATTATTTTTAACTATACTATCTTTGTATATAGTATTAGGAAGTCTTACTGTTCATTATACTTGCTGGGCAAGGTTTCATACACACGTTAACCTTCATAAAAGGATAAAATGTTTGTTGCAGCATCTTATAAAATTGTGTTCTATATCAGACACTTTATCACATTAATATATTACAGTTCTGTTTAAAAATAAACTCTGTTCACCTAACAAAACCACCAAGGAAATTCAGTTTAATATTTTGTTGTAGGAGCAGAAGAATGGGGAGACATTGCAATCTGTCTTCCCCACCCTCCACTCTGTTATGCCTTGGCTCTGCAGCTGATATGCTCCAGCTTTGGCTTTGCAGCTGATAAGGGTCTCTGAACAATGAATTATTTTAGTACTGTGCAGTACCATGTGAGCTGCAATACCTAGGCAAAATGGGGTGAGTTAAATAGAAAGATAATTCTGTATTCTGCAGTCGTTTGGAAATAATTTCCTTATATTCGTGTGTCTGTCTTGTATCGTTTTGATGTGGCTTTTGTATTGTTTCTAAAATAGTTACTGTATTTAAGGTTTATATCATATAGTTGATAAGCTTTGCTGACATGGACTTATTTTTAATAACATCTCTGCTTTATTAAAGAGACGTGTCTTTTTACGTGAAAATTTTATCTTTTTTTAGGTGATAAAGATGGTAGAATTTTTGACTAGACAAACTGCAAGTATAACTGGCTGTTATCTTATGTCATTTCTTAACTGCACATTAGGGCTTATCTTGAACTACTATAATAGTACAGTATAGGGATTTCCTTAAAGTTTATTAGTAGAATTTGAAATGTGTCTATTTCTGTGAAGATGCAAGACAGTATAGCTCAAAGTTGAAATTAGGAATTCTAAATCTCAGTGAAAATATAAAAGCGCATATATAAAATATAAAAGGTCTCTGTAAATTCAGATGCACTGATTCACCTATGCTCTGGATATACATATGTTTATGTATGCATACATACTCTGTATCCTTGCATAGAACTAGTGGGGTGTTTGTATGTGATGATAGCCATGATTTTTGAAAATGGGTGTCCAAATTAACTTCTAAATCCCTATTTAGGAACCTAAATACAAATTCTGGACAGCCTAATTTTACACAGCTGCTCTTTGAAATTCAAGGGTGGGTGTGTGTAGTGTACCCTCAGTGGGGCTGGCATCACTGCCTATTACTAAAGTTGCCTAAGACTCCCATTATAAGACTGTTTTCAGTTTCATATAACTTTGCCAAATTTTAAATGTTGAGGCTGAAATTTTCCACATTGGATGTGTGTCCCCAGTGTGATCATTTTTACAAAATTTCTGCCAAAACAGTTCAGCCTTTTCTGAGAACAAAACCAGGAAAAAATACATTGTTTAATGTTCAGTTTTGGTGATTTTTCTTTTCTTTGGGAAACCCTACCACCCCTATGCTTTGGAGCAGTGAAGTTTGACAGAGGGATGGCTTTTATGTCAAGAGTATGGCTTTTGCCATTTGCATAGAAATCCACCCAAATTTGACCACTTTATAAGATTTTGAAAAAAATCATAGTTTTTACATGGCCAATAGAGCTTTTTACTAGAGTTTCACAGTTAAATTCCCTGAGGATTGTGGCCATGGATATGAATAACTTCAGGGCTGAGCAGGACTTTCCCTGCAGCTTTAGCTCTGGGCTAGGGCCAGGCACTGGAATTGACAGTAGGCAGTCTGTCTCTCCTGTGCTTTCAGTGCCTCCCTGATATTGCTATCATTCCAAATGGCTAAATGTAGGAATAAAAATGGAGGCTATACTTACAGGATCGGAGAATCTATTCTGATTTGTATGTTGTGGGGAATAATCAGCTGAAAATGAGCTTCCCAGTGCAATGCTGTAGCCAAAATGGCTGATTCGATCCTTGGATGCGTACAATGAGGAATCTTGAGTCGGAGTAGAGATGTTATTTTACCTCTGTGTTTAGCATGGGTGCAACTGCTGCTGGAATGCTGTGTCCAATTCTGGTATCCACGAGAATGATGTTGATAAATTGGAGAGGGTTCAGAGAAGAGCCAGGAGCATGATTAAAGGATGAGAAAACATACCTTATCATTGTAGATTCAAAGAGCTCCATCCATTTAGTTTAATAAAGAGAAAGTTATTGGGTGACTTAGTTACAGGCTACATGGGGAACAAACATTTGATAATGGGCTTTTCAATCTAGCAGACAAGGGTATGACACAATCCAATGGCTGGATGTGGATTCTAGACAAATTCAAATTGGAAATAAGGCGTACGTTTCTAACAGTGGGGGTGATTAACCATTGGAACAGTTGGATCCTTTAGCAAGGGTTGTAGTGGATTCTCCATTACTGACTATTTTAAAATCAAGATTGAATTTTTTTTCTAAAAGGTACATTCAAAGAATTATTTTGGGCAAGTTCTATGGCCTGTGTTATACAGAAGGTCAGACTAGATGACTTCAGTGGTCCCTTCTGTGTTTGGAATCTATGAACCTTTCAGAGCTCGTCAGAAGAATTGCTGAGACTCTAGAAATAGAGACATTGGTCATATCAAAGAATCTCAGAAATTGTTCAGATTTTTTGACATCTTCCAGTCCAACCAGGATCACTCGTGCCATAAGTGAGGGACTGATTGACCGAATTAAGGCCTGGTGGCAGATGCCAGCCATGATAACACCCACAGCAAAAATAGGAAGAAAAGCTGAACTAGGTGCTCCAAGCAGGGTTCATGTATTTCCATACCCAACCCAACCCAGGCTCCTTAGTTTTCTCAGTGACATAGGAAAAATATAAATAAAAGAAGAGTACCCATAAGGACTAGGACCCAAAAAGGCTTAACCTATTTGGGAGAAAATGTTACTCTTCAGCCTCTCTACAATTCTGAGTGTCAAATTGGTGGATCCTACAGACTAAATATGACATAACCTGGGATAGAGTGACACCCTTTCTCGTGAAACTCCTGCATGACAGTGAAGAACTCCGGGAAATAATCAAGGAAGTCCAACTGGTGGCCAAGACAACCTTATGGGCACCGAAGGATGCCTCTGACTCCATGGCTAGAACTAAGGTCACAAAAAATCATGGGTGCAAGCATCAAGCATTCCTATGAAGTGACAGGCTACGATCAAGGACCTGCTCTTTGAGGGCATGGAGTTATTTTATGAGTGAACTGAGAGCACTCTATACTGTTTAAAGGATTCAAAGGCTACCTGTGCTGCTTAGCGATTTACACACCAACCCAATTCCAGAAGCCATACCATTCTTAATCCCGGCTGAGACAATGGACACCCACCTATTACTCCAGGCAACCTGAATACCAGGCCAAGAAAAATCCAAGGTACAACAGCCTTCTTCCACCTCAGTGATGCATTCTACTCCTATGGCATGTCCACATATTTGATGGGACTGTTGTGAATCATATCAGATCCAGTTCAGAAAGCACAACTTTCAGAAACCACCGCACCCCATTCCACCAGATGTTGTGTGCCATAACATGAGGCAGGTGAGTGCTAAAAATCATTCATGGCTACTCCATTCAATTCCATTTTTTACCCCCCTACAACTTCTCCTTTCCCGTCCCTTCTTGCAAGAGCCTGTTACAAGTGGAACAGGTCTCACTGCTTCATCTAGGAGCTGGAAAGGAGGTGCCAAATATTCAGGGGAAGAAACTTCTATCTCCAGTATTAATTTACCTTATTTGTCATATTCTAGACCTGAGAAGACTCAACATATTATGCCATCTCAGATTTAGGACAGTAATGCCCCCCTCCATCACTCCATCTCTTCAATCTTAAGACTGCTTCATAGATTTTTTGACTTGTAGGATGCATATTTCCATATGGCTGTCTGCCTGGCCCACAGGAAGTACCTAAGATTCACAGTGTGATCCAATCATTACCAATACAGATTATTACCTTTCAGATGCTCCACAGCACCAAAAGTATTCGCAAATGCTCTACAGTAGTGGCAGTGCATTTAAGTAGTATGGGAATTCATGTCTAGCCATGCCTGGACAACTGGCTGATCAGGGGCAGGTCTCAGCTGGAGACTTTGACTGCCCTAGAATACATCCTCTCCCTGTTTTTTCCAACTTGGACTCCTTGTGAACTACAAGTAATCATCTCTCAAGCTGCATATGACTATCCTGATGCTCGGAGTCATCCAGCTGACCTGGATGGAGCTCCACAGTGCAGATCGTAAGGGACAGCATGTCCACAATGAACTATATAAACAAGCAAAGTCATCCTTTCTCTACCATGAAGCCTTCAGGCTGTAGATTTGGTGTCATCTCTATCGGGTAACTCACTGGCTCCGCACCTTCCAGGTACTAGCGGTTACCTGGTAGTTCTTAGGCAGGCACGCAGTAACCAACCATGTGCAGTCACTACAGAGAGACTCCTGTGATAGATCTGTTTGCCATTGAGGACAACACCAAGGCCCAAACTTCTGCTCCAGTAGGGGCATGATCCTTGACACTGACATGTCCCTGATTCAGAGGTCTCCAGTTCTCCTGTATCCCTTTCATATGATTATCCTAATCCCCACAGTGATATCCTGAGTCAGACAGGACACGGTCATGCTGATCCTAACGGCACCTTACTGGTTGAGGCAGTTTTGCCTGTCAGACCTTTTGCATATGTCCATTTGGATTCCAATCCATTTCCCAATCTGCCTAGACATGATATCCCAGAACCATAGCCAGGTATGGCACCCTGTTCTGCAGTTGCTATACATGATGGCTAGATGTTGGCTGGTTGAGCACTACTGACATACTGTTATTGACAGGTTCAAGAAATTCTCATACAGAGCGGGAAGCCATCTACTCCTCCTCCAAATGGAAACAGCTATCTGTATGGGCATAATCTGAATCTAGTTGGGGCTCCAATATCAAAGATTCTCAACTGCATGCTGCCCTTGAAGCATACTATATTGGCACTTTTTTCTCCCAAAGTCCACGGTGCAGTAATATCAGCAAGTCATGCTTCGATAGAGGTGTATTCTGTCATCTTACTTCCAACAGTGTCAAAATTCCTCAAGGGCCTCCTGCATGCTTACTCACCTGTTAAAAACCTGACTCCTATGTGGAATCTCAACATTGTCTTAAGACTCATGGAGCCTCTGTTCAAATCTGTATTGGATTGTTAAGTACATCACCTTACCCTTAAGATGGTCTTTCTGATTGCCATTACCTCAGTGCAGAGGGTCAGCTAGCTCTACACTCTTTGGCTGAATTTATTTACACATCCTTTCACAGGGACAAGGTGGTTGTCTCCTCATCCCTTTGTGGCCATATCTGGCTCAGTGGAAAGCCAAGCTATTTTGTTGCATAGAATCTCTAAGTGGATCATGCAGTGTTTTTCACGTTATCATCTGTGAGCCTCACCCTCTGAACATGAAGGCACACTTCACCAGGTCACATGCAACATCTTCAGTCTACTTCAGAAACATGCCAGTATCGAAGAACTGCAAAGCCACAACATAGAGCAACCCACTAACTTTGCCAAACATTACACCTTTGATGTGCAGCTAGGTCTGAGGCCAAGTTCAACAGAGCAGTACTCCAATTTTTATTTGGTGCTATGCAGCTGATAGTCCTCATTTCCACTGTCCAGAGGGGGTACTGCTTGCCAATCACCTACAGTGGGATCCACAGTGACACATACTAAAAGAAGAAAGAATGCTATTAATTTACCTGGGTCTTTACAAGGCTTGGATAAGACACATTACTTGTCCCAAAGAATGTACAATCTAAACTTCCTAAAATAAAAAGATCAATATTATTTATTCCCCTTTCACAGATATGGAAATTGAGATACAGCAAGACTGTGCCTTGTCTTGAGACCATACACTGAGTCAGTGGCACAGCTGGAATTAGAATTTGAGTTCCTTATTTCCAGTTCAGTGTTTAAACAACATGCTGCCTTTCCTTTATAACTTAAAGCAGAAATTATTTTAAGCACATATATTCCAAAACCAAACACATTCCAACACCTCATCCATCTTAGCACTGCTCCTGAGCCCACTGATTATATTAACTACATGTAGAGCATCTGTACAAAACACAACCTGCTGATTTCTGAGCTATTCATCCTAAATTACCTGTGCTGTGACTTTAGTAAATGCTTATAGAATATACACTCTTGAATACAACATCTACAAATATGAGTGTGCTCCAGCACTGTATTATTCTTAGAAATGAGCATCAAAATAGTTTCTTCCCTGCATCTATAAATAACTGAAATTGCATTTTAGACACATGCTTTAGCTGCCATCCAGCTGTTTTGCTGAAATGTTGAAAAATATTGCCCAAATGGCTAGATTCTCACTTAAATATTGTTTGATGAAATGATACTTCTGCTTTTTAACTTGTGTAAGGCTGCCTGAAAAATTCTCCTTTCCTAGATTGATACAATAAGCAACGTTTAGGTTACGCATTAGTCTTATGTCTTCTTCAATGTGATATTATTAGCCTCACTATCAGTGCTACTGACCTCACAATTTTCTGACTCTTTCCCCCAAGGACACATGACTCTGTTCTTCCTTCATTTAATTTTATGCTGGGACTTGTGACAGCATTTTTAAGATTCTCTTTATTTCAGTGTTGTAATATGTGAGGCCTTTCTAGGTTATTTCAGTCTCTCTTAGAATGTAGAGATATTGGTAACATCCTTACTGGAAAAACAATAACCATAAGAAGGCACATGGCTTAGTGTTTCTCTCTCTTTTTTTCTGTCCCGATGATGCCGAAGTTCCCATGGTGAATGGGAGTGGATATGAGATGAACAATGGCATCACACCAGTTACAGACTGTTTGTGCATTTGAACAGCAGCAGGAATAGCATGTCTTGCTTATATGGACTCTGTCTCTCTTCTGCAGATAATCATAAAGACAAAATGAAGGAAAGCTGCTCTATGCTCAGTTCTTCAGTGAGTAGACCTCCTGACATTGTAATTGACAACCAGCAGGCCAGGAATGTCAGAGAGAAAAGCAGTGTTTAAAATTAGAACCAGTTTATGGAAATCTGTCTAGGATCTGGGCATAGGCCATTAAAACGGAATTATTTCCAGCAAATTGGGGGCAGATGCTCACCCCATGCACTTGAAGAGTCACACATTGGGACAAATTCATCCTTAGTTAATTGACTTCACTGAGTAACACCAAGGATGAATTTGGTGTATTCAGTCAAAATAAGTGTAGATATGTGCAAATGGCAAACATCTGTGTTTCCTCTCCCTACTTGGGAAGAACATTCTATTACAACACCTGGTCCTGATTCATCACAGAGTTACTCCAGTTTTCCTTTACTAAAAGGAGATATACTGACACAAAATTGAAATAATGAATCCGATGGTTGGCATTCTGTTATGCTTTGTAAGATTGCCCAGCAGGGACTGATTAACACGGTTCTGCCACAAAACCAATATAGTCCGTTCACATTAGTGATGGAACCATATTCAGCAGAACCATGATTAAAATGTCTCTCTAGTTGAGTCTTTTGACATGCCTATAAAAATTCTTGTTGTGTGATCATAAACCATATTAACTATTTTTGAACTAGAGTTGCTTTCCTAGATGTGGTTTAAAAGTTATAGTGTAGACAGGCCTAACATATAACTTCTACATACCTATTAGAGTCACAGAGTTTAAGGCCAGAAGGAGTCACTAGATCATTAAAGTGCCCTTGAGTCTCCCTGTCAATTCATATTCTATTTTTGGAAATGATTTTCTTCTCCCCGGTTGCTATATGAAAAAAACCACACAGATTACAAAGGAAACAGGAAGGCCCTGATCCTGCAAACATTTATTTGACTTCAAGGAAACTACTTATATTTGTACAGTTAAGCATGTGCATAAATACCTTGCTGAATTGGAACCTGACTAACTGTTGAGGGAAACAGTGTAACTTATTATACACAGTACAGAATGCCATCAAACGCATAAAGCAAACAAACTGGAAAAATAGAGAAAATAGTTTTTCTCTATTCTTTTTTGGTAATAAGAAGATTGGGTATTACTTGTAATAACAGTTAAAAATTAGATAGAAATGTGATATTTCAATTGATGATGTCTCTTTAAATCTGGAGGATGTCTTACAGTATACTTTTCATACAAAGTTCCTTTAATGGATACTCCTGGAGAAATTCTGTGCCACTGCACCCATACAGAATTCATGACCCCCTGCAGAATTTTTTTTCTCTGCAGAAAATACATTCTGCCAGACAGGTGAGGCAGTTACATCTTTCACCCACCAGGGGCAGTTTTGGCACCAGGGCAGAGAGCAGCATTCTGTGGATAGGGAAGAGAAGAGGCTCACAGCCCCTTGCTCATGGGGCCAGGTGAGGAGGCAGAGGATATGGAAGGGTTGGTTAGAGCAGGGCATATGGGGCTGTTGGGGGGTCACAGACTGGGGCTCAGAAGGGCTAGTGGGGGAACATACTGGGCTGGGCGCTGAATAGAAGTGGGGGCCGAGGACCACATGGAAACGGGGTAGGGGTGCAGGGACCCATGGGGACAGGTGGAGGGACTGGCTGAGTGCAGGTGCAGGGACACTGGGGGGGGTGTAGGGCCACATGGGGATAGAAGGAGGATGGTGACTGGGGGTGCAGGGCGGAAGGGGAGGGAGTGACTGGGGGTGCAGGACTGGATGGGGAGGGGTGGCTGAGTGGGGGTTCAGGGCCATATGGGGATGGGGGAGGGAGGTTCAGGGCCATGTGGGGGGAAGGGGTGGCTAAGTGGGGGTGCAGGGACACATGAGGACAGGGGCAGATGCACGTGACTGAGAGAGGCTATGGGTCAGAAAGAGTCTGCTTGGGGGGGCTCCCTGCTCCAACAATCCTTCCATCTCTCCAAAAAAACCCACCTGTTCTATATTTCTCCCACCCACACCCAACAACTCTCCAGCTTTACTCCGAGGCTTCTTCCCAGCAATTACTTCCCTCTTCTTCAGCTCCTCCATTACCTCTGACTTCCCCCAAGCCTTTTCACTGTTTCTGAGAGGTGCAGGAAATATGTTTCTGTATTGTAGTTTAAATGAATTATTACTCAAAGTTCTGTATTGCTATGCCTGGTAAGGAATCTATTTGTCAAAAAAACATTTCCTGAATCTTTTTTATTGTCTGTATCATTACAGACTTACTTGCTGACAGGTATTTTGAAATAAATTACCAAAATAATTTGAAATTTGGTGTGATTATATTGTGTTATTTGACAAATAAAATATGCAGAATTTTAAAATATTGTGCACAGGTATTTAATTTTTTGGTGCACATTTTTTTTTATTTTTGTTGGTGCAGAATTCCACCAGGAGTAAATGGGCTCTGTTTATATGACATGAACATAATACTACTTAATAGTACAAGATGCTACATGTATATTTATGGCTATAGAAAACATTGTCTGTTATTATATGCTCTTATTTGATAAATATTATGTGGTTTTGTAATTAAACAATATTGTTATTTATATGCCCCTGGTGGCAACGTTACCATTGCTTGTGCAATTTTAATTTTGTCATTTCTGACTTTTAAGTGCTTACCTGTATAAAAATAAATGTGATGCCATTTTTGGACAGAGTTTTCTAGAGATTTTTTTTGTGTGGGGGGTGATAAGGAAAAAGAAACTCCATTGTTGTTATGGTAGCTCCCAAAAACCTGATTCAGGATGGCCCCATTATGCTGCACTCTGCACAAACACAAAAAGAGAATTTTTTATCCAGAGATCTTCCAGCCTAAAGACACAAACGAGCAAAGCATAGGGTATGGGGATGAACATACAAGTGAATGAGTATGGGGAAGAACTGGCACAGCTTTATAAGTTACACGTATTATAATTTGGTGTTTTTAACTCGGGTACGAAAAGGAAAGAAGGGGAAGAGGAAACCTGTCTTGCTATGACTAGCAGATTAGGTTTCATAGGCATTATGGCAAAGTGTACCTTAAGGAGGGATTTGAAGGACAATAAAGAGGCTATATCGATTTTTTTCCAAGAAGTTTTTCCCATACATAAAGGGGCAGCACCAGAGAAAGCATAGATATGTTTGAGAGAAGCTGACAGGTGGGTGGCTGGGAACTTTGGCAAAACAAAGGCAGAGGTCGATTTCACAGTTTACTAGATCAGCTAGGTAGGGTAGGACTAAGTTATGAAGGGTCTTTAAGGTAAAGACAAGAAGTTATTTTTTGATGGTGATGAAGAGGGAGCCAAAGGAGGGAATCAAAGAGGAGAGGATTGATGTGGTCACAGAGATGAAAGTGATGATCTTAGCAGCATTTTGAATAGACTTGATAGGCGCAGGTTTATACTAGTCAAAGCTAGAAAAGAGCAAGTTGCAGTAGTTAACAGATAAGATGATGAAGGCTTGGACAAAAATATTGATTTTGTGGACAGAGAGGAAAGGCTGTATTTTAGTACCCTGAGGGAC
The DNA here is from genome assembly GCF_009764565.3 of Dermochelys coriacea. Lineage (NCBI taxonomy): Eukaryota > Metazoa > Chordata > Testudines > Dermochelyidae > Dermochelys > Dermochelys coriacea. Next base: position 60,833,719 of record NC_050072.1, on the reverse strand, counting down.
TCCAATAGACAGAAGAGGGGGAAAGGATGACTCATCAAATAAGACACTGGAAGAATGATCAGAGAGGTATGAGAACAACAACAAGAGGAAAGCACTATGCAAGCCAATGTGGAACAACATTTCAAAAAGTAGGGATTGGTTGACAGTGTCAAAAGCTGAAGACAGTTCAGAGAAGTTTAGGATAGAATCCAGGTCCTGAAAGTATTTTTAGTTGAATGTAAAACGGGGGAATACTGGAGATACTGAAGAATGAAAGTTAAAGATAGAAACTGTGTAGACAGCATGTCCAGTGAGTTTGGAGATGAGAGGGAGAAGAGAGATTGGGCAATAGTTTGAGGGTCAGCAGTGTTGTTTTTCTTAAGAAATGGGAAATCAGCACACAATTGTACGAGGAGGGGAAGGAAACTGATGAATATGAGAGAGAGAGAGGATGAAGGAGGCTAAAAGATTAGATGTAGTCACTAATGCAGGAAGAGTAGTTGAAAGAGAAGAGCAGACAAGTCTCAATGTCAGTGATAGGGGAGAAGGAGGCGAGTGTACTAGGGTGTGGGGAAAGGTGGCAGGAACATGAAGGGGGAGGTCACATCAGATCTTATTGATACTTTGAAGAAATCAGTGTGTTTTAGGAGGGAGATGAGTCATGAAAGGCATCTGGATTTATAGGTACAGGGTTCAGTGAGGGAAAAAGAAATGGCTAAGAAGATGTCAGAATTAAAAGAAGAAGAAATTAACTTGTAATGGAGAAAATCAGTATGATCACATTACTTCTGCCAGAGATGCCTATTCACTTTTTGTGCTGCTGAGCAACAGGTGTTGAAGCTGAGACAGGGCTGGGAGTTGGCTGGGCAGCCCTTGTGATGGAGAAAAGGACAAAAGAGTCAAAGTGATGGAAAGAAAGTAATCGAAGTAATGAGCAACTAAGGAGAGCAGAAGAGAATTCGTGGATGTTGCTGGACTGCAAGTAACAGAATGATTGGTGGAAGGATTGGTGGATGTGATGGAAGGGCAATGAGTAATATGGAAGGAGATGAGGAGGTTGTCAAAGAGGGGAAAAATCAGAGAAAGCAGTGCTTAATGAAGACAAGATCAAGAAAGTGGCCATTTTGTTGAGTGGTACAGTTGATCCATAGTTGCAGGTCAAAGAAGGAGGTGAGATCTAGGAAATGGGTCGCTGCAGGATCAGGTGGGATGTCATTCGGGAAACTAAAATTGCTGAGGATAAGGGTGGGGGATTCTGACAATAAGAAGAGCCCAGGAGTCAAAGTCAGACAAGAACTGTAGTGGGGGAAAGGAGGTAAATCCATAGATCTCACAAACATGAGGAAGAGAGGAGAAAAGATTTTGATGGAATGTTACTCAAAGGAAGAGAATGAGTGAGAATGGGAAGAAGGAGAAGTTAGATGTGGCAGGATTGGGAAATGAGAAACTCTGTGTGACCTCTTTCCCCCATGATTTTTGGAAGATGACTCGGCTGGGGAAGTGAGAGGAAAAGAAGTAAGTGCTTTTATGCAGCAGCTTCAGAAACTGTATCGGGGGACTTAAGAGGTGGAAAGAGTGGGAAGTAGAGAGATCATAGATGGCAGTGGAGATTTTTTCAGGGTGGAGGGGATGGGATGGAGCAAGCATTCCAGAGGAAGCAGGAGAAAGAATAGAGCGAGGGTGGAATCAGGCATGAGATTAGAGGGGGAGGGACTGGATCATCAGAATTGGTGGCAAGAGAAAGTTTGGCAGGTGGAGAATAGTGAATCGAAGCAGCACCAAGATTAGGGCAGAATATAATCAAAGAGAAGGAAGGGAAGGCGAGAGGGAGCTAGGGAAAGGGTGAGCGATAAAACAAGTTAGAGATGTTGGAAGTAGTACGGAGAGGGTAGAAAGGATGGGAAAATGATACTGTGAGGTGGGGGAGAGAGAGAAGGAAAGAGGAGGTGTAAAGAGACAAGGCAAAGGAGAAATGTTCTGGGGGCCAAAGAACTATAGGAGAACATTGGTAGGTGAGAACAATTAAAGGGGAACATTTAGAAAACTAATTTAATTCTAGAATTTCCAGAGTTCCTAAAAGATACCTGGTGAGCAAAACGGCTGTGCTGGCAGCAATCAAAGTTTTAGAAATGTATCCTTGCAGCTGGCTTCTTGCTTCAGAACAAGGGCAATAGGAAGGTGGCAACCCAATGGACTGTCAAAAATTTAGGTTAACTAAACATGATCAAAATACCCTGTCCCACAGGTATTGTCAAGTCTGTTGAAGGAAACCCTCCACTTGGGCACTTTGGAAAGTTCACAGGAGAGAAACCTTCCCCTTTGAAATTTAAGAGCTTTTACCATGTAGGATGTGCAGTGAATTATTCATTTATTTCCAAAAACATTCATTGTGAAACTTGATTAGTTCTGAACATATATGTACTGTGGTCTTCTCTACCTGCAGAACTTTACAAGCTTAGCTTGAAAACTGCATATAAAATATAACAGACATGTAGTGTGTATAATTTTTTAGTGGGTCATAACAGTTAAATCAGAAAACATTTTTCTGAAACACTCATTTGCACTTTTTCCTCAGTGATGGCTATTTCCAAACCAAATTTATACTTCATATGCCTAGCCATTTTTAGTGGTAGAGGTTTTTGGTTTATTTTTTAAAGTCATGCACACAGATACGTGTGTGTGTGTGTGTGTTTGTGTGTGTGTTTATAATCTAACTATATTAGCTATTTCTAGAGTGCCTGCTGCCTTGGTAAATAAGCACTGAATATAATTTATTGAGAAGCACCAGAGTACATACCTTGAGAGAGTATATTTTTTCTGATCTTCCCGTACTCCCAAACCTTTTACTTTGAGCTGTAACTACTGATGGCACCCAGATATATATCTGGCCCTACTCACTGGAGCATCACATTTATCTTAATTCACATGTATTGTTATTTTTAAATGCATCTTTATATGCTATTGAAGTTGTATCAAGTGGGTCCTCATCCATCTACATACTTTGCAGGTCCTTAAGACAGCTACTAATTTCTGGTTATAGCAAATATATGGTATAAACATGTATTTTACAGGAGCCTCTTTGGGGTAAAATCTGGAAGAGAAGTTTCTATTTTCAGAAATGGCATGTCTTTAAGTGTTCTGCTGTTCTCCCTGATGCTTCATCCTTCTCCCATTAAACATAAACAAAATGCAGTTAGACTTCAATTTTTTCAGCATATATTCTTTTTTAGTGTTCATAGAAAGTCTAATCTATTACCAACCCTTTTGTGTGCAAATTTTGTTCTAATTGGATGTGGATAGTCTTTGTAGTTAAATATGCTGTGTACCCTCACAGAACTCCTCATGCCTCATAATCTTGCCTCACACGTAGCAAAAGAAAAACATATCTACCTATTGTCTTCACCAGACTTTTTTTTCTCAACAAATAGTAACAATATATGCTACCCCATGCAAATAAGCCTTCATTCTTACTAATGCTTCCAATCAGGCAACTAAGGATTTGTAATAGAGTAGTGTATGTTCCCTTAGTATCCAGTAATATCATCCTAATGTGTTAATTGCCCTTCCCAAACAAATTCACTCCATGCCTAAAACCACTGGACTGGAATATTTGGGTGATAATTATATGTTGACACTGACTATTTGTCTCAATAAACATTTCAGGAACTCAGATATGACTTTGACCTCAGTGAGACGTCTGCCGATCAAATTCTCCTTTTGGACAGACTGGGTTTCCCTCATGCAACACACTACTTTATACGTTTCAGGGGTGCTGGAACAATTTTTACAGTGGGGGTGCTGAGAGCCATTGAATCAAACTAAATCCTGTGTATAATGAAAACCACTTCAAGCCGGGGGTGCGGCATCCCTAGTTCCAGTACCTATTATATGTTTCGATGGTGTTCAGATTCCTCATTTCTTTTAACACACCTCGGTAACCTTTATGCTGATTGCCTGTTAGCCTGCCTCATCTGAATATCATAAATTAAAGGTCCAGTGTGTCCTATGTTGGATCTTGTGGTTTTTTCCACCTGTTTATCCCCAGGTGACACAGAACAATCAGAGTTATCTCCTTGCACCTCTACTTGTTCAGCTTGGTGTATTTGTGTTGGGGAGTAGCTTTATACAAACCTGTTTCCTTTCCAGTCTCCCTACTGGCTGACAGTTCATGACAGGCATTGACATTTAAATGAAATTAGAGCTAGTGTTGGCCAGAGAGATTAGATGTGATGTGTAATATCCTGACATCATTTCAGTAAATCTGAATCCTTTTGGTTTCTGACTATGCTTTCTTATTGACCCAATCATAAATTATCTAGCTGTAGGAAGGATGGATGATCATATGGTTAATGTATGAAGCTGAGATGTAGCTGCTGTTCATAGCTCTGCCACAGAATTCTTGTGTGATTCTGGGCAAGGCACTTCACTTCCCTGAGTTTCACCTTCTGCATCTGTAGAAGGAATGATAATCACAGCTGCCAAATGTCATATGGTGGTCATGACAATCAAATGTTTTTTCAATTTCCCCCGTCTCTGTCATGCATGCTTATGTTTCTGCTGGAATGATACACATCCAAGAAGGGCTGCAGGGTCTAAAGGTTTCCCAAGCAGTTTCCTAACCACTGGGGTCACTGCAAAGCCAGCAATCAGGATGTGGAAAATCTCTGCTAGTGATGGGACGATGCTCTCTTTGAGTGTATTCAGGAAACATGGGAAACAGCTAGAGATGGGGACTGCTGGCTGCATGACTTTTAACTGGGAAGTTACGAGGGTTGAAGAGGAGCAAGATCAGAAGCAAGGCTGATGGGGTGGCAGGGGTAGGAAGCGAAAGAAGGCAATAAGTGGAAGCAGAATGCGGGAAACTAATGGGATTGGGCAGGATGTTGAATTAATGGGGAGCAAAGCCAGAATGCTCCAAGCTTTCCCCAGCAAGGCTGCAAACTCTTGCTGCCTTACAACAACCAGCTGCTCCAGGATCTCCTGACTTGCTTTCAAAAGCCTGAGGCTTTCAGGCTCCTACCCCACAGCAAGCCCCCAGGCTTCTTCCCCCATACTCTGCCCTTGACTATCTCCAACATCCTAGTCCTCTCTGGTTTCTCTAGACTCCCCAAACAGGCTCAAATGTCATGGTGATAGACTCAGTATAAGAACTTAAAAAGACAGTCAACCCTGGCTTCCCCAGACCTATTTCTGTGGGGGTGTAAAGGATAGATTTCTGCCTCCCATACCTGTCCCATTGCTTGGGGCACACCAAGGGAAAAATTAGTGACTCTGTCACTTGCAAGAAATTTAACACATAGAGCTGCGCAAAACTTGGCAGCTCTGAATGTGTATTTCACAGAGGTTGTGAGGCTTAATTCATTAGTATTTGTAACGGGCTTCAAGATCTTAAGGTATAGGCACTATGGCCTCAGTCCTGGCGTTGTGTTGAGCACACTGGACCCAATCTAATAATTCACTTCAGCATATGTTTCTCTGAAGCATGTGAGGACGAGGAGGAGTCCTATTAACATTAGTGGGTTGGCTGGAGGGACAAGTTTAAATGTTTTTCTGTAGTGGAGTTTCAACCTCTTCAGTTCTGTCAGACTATAGCTTAGATTTTCAATTGAAGTACGAAGAACTTGAGTTGACCAGAAACTTATTTTTTTTATACTTCTTACTTGATATAGCTTGATGTTTTCGATATTGGAGTATAGCTCATTTGGGGTGTCAGCTTTCTTATTCCCTTAGTTTCCTGTTGGTGGTCATCACTACATGTCCTTGTTTGTTAGTTTAATAGGCAAGTACTCATGTAATCACTTAGAATTAACTGTTTCAATCCTTATCAGCTCTACTGGATCTTAAAAAAAATCTCAGAGTTCCTTTTTCAGCAAAATCTAGTCATGTTTCCAGATCACTACACCCCTGTTTGCCAAGGTAGCTTCTTATCTTTCTTAAGTGCAAACAGATTATAAATGAAAATATCTACCCAAAAATACGCACAATGAGTTGAAAAATACTTTGTGCTCATGTGGGGAGTTCATATTTTTATTAAATTAGTGTTTTACAGAGGTAAAAATGTAAAAGTTTAGACTGCCTGAGGATGACATTAATTTTAGCTCCTGCTGTTCAATAAAGGAGAATGAGTATATATCAGAGCAGTTGCAGGAACATATTAAATATGCTAGCTGTGAGAAGAGCTCTTTCTTACACATGTTTCTTGATGTAAAATGGGAACTTTTGTGTTTCTTTTCAGTTTTGTAAAGAAAAATATTTTAAATACAGACACAATTTCCAAATCTTAATTGTAACTTTAACACATTTGGTGTATACAGTCCACTTTATTTTCTCATTCTAAAAATTAATACACTTTGTTAATAAAAAAAAAAAAGTTTGACAGAGGAGCAGTGTAGTGGATGCAAAGTACCAGAATATGTCTGAGGTAACAATTTCATTTTTTCCTAATATTTTGTTGTGGATATATTGTAAAAATGGCTTCTACAATCAATATTTTGAATATAAATTATAGCTTCAAAGGCATACTCAGAACCCTTCTCTCCCCCCAGTCCTTCAGCTTACTCCCTTGCACCTGTGTGGTACCAGTGGTCTGCGTATGCAGATCCAACTGCAGGATCAATTCCACTATGTTTAAAGACAAGAATACTCATTTTATTTAGTAGAAATAACTCTCTTAATTTTCTCCTTGCATGATGGCTTAAGTTTTCCCATTTTCTCTTTCCACCACTTAATACTGTAATTTGGTTTGGTATTTTCTTTCAAACTGAACTGTTTAGTTTGGCAGTTGTATTATAGAATATGTTAGGGTCAGAAGAGATTTTCCTAGATAGAAAATGTATTATACTTCTGAATAACATTTGTAGGCTTGGGTTCTGATTTTTAAAACTGATGGTGGGTACTTCACTAAAGTACAGCATTCAGAAGATCTATCCCCAGGTCTGTCGTAGACTTCTTGAATGACCATGGGTATGTCATTTAACCTCACTAATTTGAGTTTGTACACCTGTGAAATGAGGATAGTAGCATTTTCCAACTTCACAGGGATGATATGTGACTTAATTCATTAATATTTGTAAAGTGCTTTGATGTCCTGAGTATTTTAATTTAAATGCAAAGGAATTTGAATTTCTAATTCTGAAATAGAATCTAAAATAAGTCTCCTATGTTAAAAATATCACTGGTAGGTTTCAGAGTAGCAGCTGTGTTAGTCTGTATTCGCAAAAAGAAAAGGAGTACTTGTGGCACCTTAGAGACTAAAAAATTTATTAGAGCATAAGCTTTCGTGAGCTACAGCTCACTTCATCGGATGCATCCGATGAAGTGAGCTGTAGCTCACGAAAGCTTATGCTCTAATAAATTTGTTAGTCTCTAAGGTGCCACAAGTACTCCTTTTCTTTTTAAAAATATCACTGTTATTGTCCAGTGAACTCTTAGTATTTAAGCTTTGTGCTCTGTTGGCATATTAAACTTTTGAGTTACACTGTAACTTAATTGCATAGAATCTTCTATATCATGTATCTCAATAAAACATTGAGGATTAATTAGGGATTGATAATTTATAAGAGTTGCATATATAGATTCAGTTTTTAAAGATGGGTATTTTTAAACCCATCATATTCTACAAAAATGACATCTTACAATGGAGTAGTTACAACACAAATTAGCTTATTCGTGTTAGGTGTTAATGAAAAAGTTGTTGTAATTTCTCTGAATCACCATAAAAAGTGTATAAAATGTGAGTTCATAGTATGCAAATTGTTTTAGTAAATTAGAGACTTTTGGAACACTATTACTGACAGCAGTATTATAAAATCAAAGCAATTTTATTTTATTTCTGTCTTCTAACAATCTTGGAATGAGAAATTCAAATCAGTTAAAATATTTGTGTGGGTTTTTTAAATATTTAATGGGTAATGTTCAGTAACAGCAATGCCCATAAAACTACTTGGAAAACTAACATTTATACAGCCTAGTGTCTGCAGTTTCTCTTAAAATGCTTACCATTTTTGCCTATTTTACCCTTCTGTTGATATCCACTTGGCAAGCTTGGGAAGCAAAAAAAATCTCTTACATATCCATGATCAAAAATAAGCGCCTGATGCCCTGAAGGTTGAAATAATTATCTCTGGTGGCCGTGCAGATCTCAATGTCAAAGCTAAGAACCACAGGGCAGCAGAATTAAAGCATGAAAACTGGCATGAGCACAGACAACTGCTTGAGGCTCTTTATTACTGTTTGATACGGCAGTCCTTTGTTGAAAATCTTGTTTTTTTGGTTCGAAAGCAACTGTGTGTGTCTAATCTCGCATTTTCCTTTATCATCAATTCCATTCCTCTGATATTTACAAAACTGAGCAACATCACATGTGTTTATCCTGATTTCTGAATTAGTATATCTGAAGCTTTCTGCTAATCTGCAGATAGGTGGCACCATTCATACAGATTGGAAAAGCAGTGCTTTCCCTGTTCACACTATTCCATGCTGTAAATTAACCTGTCACTTTATTATTTGACAAGATCTTCATTTTTATTCATCAGGACTTGGGCCAGGATGGGTGCATTTATGGCCATTTGCTTTGCACGGCTCTCAGCTGAGTTTGTAGGTATTGTAAGTGAGATCCATTATCCCTGTTACAAGTGCACACAATGCAGATGCTGATCTGTGATGATGATGAGAAACCAAAGTCAGTAAAGACCACATAAGCCGCCCTTGATGAAAAGATAAATGAATGCATAAATAACATTGTGCTCTGCAGTGTTTGCTGAGATCAAGGATAGATTTTGAAGGTTTTGAGAGATCAGACGTACAGAACCTGGAGAAATTCATCCTCCCTCACTTTGCATTCAGCAAGCATTTCACTGTGTACAGAGAAGCCGAAACACATTTTAATGCATTACTGGAAACCCAGAAATGTTTGGGCACCTCTCTGGGTTTTTTTTAAGGAAAAAACAAAGAAATGGCATCCATATAAGGCATAACTGTAATTAAATATGGAACTAAAAAAAATTCCTAATTCTATTCTTTATGTAAATACATTACATCTATTGTGTTCTAATTATAAATGTAATTATAGAGATAAATTAGTAAATTATGTTTGTAATTGTATTCATAAAGATTAATGACATTTAAACAGATAGGTGCATGCTAACATAAGACGTATTTAAAGAGTGCATTTCAGCTATATGTAATGGTCCTGTGTTTTAAATATTCTATAAAATATAATTTAGCTAATTGAACATATTTTTAAGATTGATGGCACTGCGGTAATTTGTGTGTATGTGTACATTAATACCACAGTTCTTTAGAAAGACTATAACCACAATTAAGATACAGAATGCTGTGATAAAAAATTAACCTTGTAAATGAACACAGGGACTAAAGGAATACTCTTTGGTCTGAAACATCTTAAAATGTATTGTTTGCCTTTTGCATAAATTGTTACTTTAAGAGTATTTTATTTTTCATATGCAACCTGCTT